>NC_064863.1:26145548-26445548 GCF_024139225.1 Suncus etruscus
GAAAAATAATAAGGGATGTTCAAATTTAAAAAAATATACAGAATTGTACATTTATTCAAAGAAAATATTATTAGGATACATTTCTTTGTCTTTAGTTATTAATAATATTCTCAACATAAAATTAAAAATCTAGGGGTCAGAGTGGTGGCGCAAGTGGTAGAGCAATGCCTTGCATGCAGCTGACCTAGAACTGACCATGGTTCAATCCCAGACATCCTTTCTAGTCCTGCAAGCCAGGAGCAATTTCTGAGCGCATAGCCAGGAGTAACCCCTGAGAGTCACTGGTGTGGCCCATAAAAAATAAAACAAAAAAGAATTAAAAATATAATATTATAATCATGTAAACTCATGGGTATACACTTTTGCCCTGAATTATTATAAGTATATTGATAATATTATGATAATTATGATTATAATCACATTTTTATAGTTTGATAAAATTGGGATGCCTAGTTATTAATTCACTCAAAGTAAAATAATGTTTCAAAATATAAAGCATATGGTGTGAAGTTGAATAATAATAAAATATTTTATAATGAAAATTCTAAAAATATTTACATTTACTACAATATTAAAGAACAGAATTAGTTGAAAACCAAATATTAAGGAATATGTTGATTATGTAAGAACTTATTCTTATCTTATTTAGGTAGAAGTCTAAGGAAGTGTATTTTAATATTTTTTCAATTCTGTATTTTTTGTTTGAAGATTTTTTGTTGGTTCCTACTTTCATGATATATTCCACTTCTTTTTATTTCTTACTGAAGTCCATTTGATCATACAAAATGTTTAAAAAACAATTTTACAAACATAAAACACACACTTGACCTAATCCTAATTTTTCTGTAAGGATTGGGTAAGACTTTTGCTCTTCCTGAGCTTGCCTTTGATCAGTTATAAAACAATGAAATTTAATCAACTGGATAAGTTCAGTTACAAATTAATCTGTTCTCCCTTATATCCAGAATAAAAAGAGGATTTTGAAGAACATATTGATGTGATGATTAAATTTGATAACATGTATTAATATGTGCAAAATAATATGTGAAGTAATTCCAGGATTTTTCTATCAACCTACACAACACATGGGCTTTCTAATAGTAGATAATACATGTGTTACATAAATCAAAACAGTCTGAGTCAAATTTTATTTTCTGGCTTAGTGGGTGTAAAGGTGGCATCATAGAAAACCAGTGTGGGGATTCTCTTAAACTCCACTATGCCAGAGCCATGTGTAAATTTGATTTGGTTCTGGTTGAAATGTCTCTCAGATAGGTTAATTATAATGGAATTATCTCCCTATTAAAAATCACAATTAACAATTGTTTGACAATGCAAACAAGTGGGCAAAATATGCTTTAACAGAGGGAAAAGTTACTCTTGAGCAAAATTAAAATAACTTTATATCATAGTGACTAATAAAAATAGAAATCTACCTGCTGATGTAAGTGCTATTTTGTTTTAAAAAATATGGAGTTCAGAATTGGGTCATTCTAGCTACATGATTGAAAGATGATGGGAAATGAGTGAGAGACAGCTAGGTGAAATAAGTCATAATCAGAAAAACGAATATTGTTTGATTATACTTATATCTGTAATATAAAAAAAACAAAGCAAAAGGAAAAACATACTAAGTTAAAAAAGAATTTTAGATACTAAAAAAAAAAAATAGTGGTTACCTGGTGAGTGGGTAGGGTTGGGGGAACTGAATAGAGAGATTTGACTAAAGGATGATGAATGGTAACAAAACATTTTAATAAAGAATAAAAAACCTCTTATAATCTCTCTAAATTACAAAATTAGTTATGTAGAGAATTACACAATAAAAGGTTATTGTTATACACTAATATTTTTTAACTTTCTACTTTTAAAATGTTCTTACTTTTTCACATTTGTGTAAGAGGCATCCAGTCATTTCATGCATTCTCTTAGGTTCATATTTGAAACATTTTATAGCAAAAGAGGTAAATATGGTGCAGTATACCATGAGCCCATTTATATCTGCCATGGACTTTTTATCTGGTTTTCTGAAACAAATGCAAGTTAATTTGAAATGTCACAAGAATGAACCACCATTTTTGTATGATGCAGGTTCAAGAAAATGAAGACAAAACTTGGTGTGGGATAAAATGAGCACACTCTCTTCACCCAGATTTCAGCCACCATCAAGTTGCTGTCTTCTAGTCATTGTGAACTTGTTTTTATTTAGATTGTATATTGTCAATAGCCTGTCTTTGTCAATTTTTTCAACTTGCTCATAAATTTGTAATATCATAAGCATAGTCCATTGATACAAATGCCTCATATCTGTCTGCTTTCTGTACGACAATGCTATCTTTGCTGAGATTCATTTTCATGTAGCTGTATTTCACCATTTTATTCTAGTTGTCAGTATCTGTCTGGGGTTTGCAGTCATCTGTGTAATGTATATCTGAACCTCAAAAAAATCTTCATGCCCTCACTTCTGGAAGAACCTAATTCAAACTTACACCTTTATTGTGTTTAGAAATAGTGATTTTCATTATTAAAGTCTTAACATATGAGTACATAATGAATTACCTATAGTGTGATAAACCCAGTATCCTGCACCGTATAACCTAGGTGAGTGGTAGATTTCATCATACAAGTATGTGTAATTATATTCCAGAGCATTTTCACAATAGAATTGCCTGCCTAATGCTGCATTTCTCAAAATTTATTTCATCCGCTAAGTGACTCAATAATAGACCAGCAAGATCTTAACCAGTCAAGATAGGTGTTACAGTAACCTCTCAGCTTTCAATAAATTGAACAGCACAATCTAAAAGAACAATACTATTCTAGAGAAGAGACAGTAGTGTGAGTAAAATGTTGTGGTTTAAAATACTATATTTGAAATTTTACTCCATTAATTTGAATCTTCGTAATTTGCTGATCCCTCAGAGCCACATTCTTCAATCACAAATAATCATGGGGTGGTGGAAAAAATAAAATGAGATAATAGTCACTAATAATTTCAAAAGTAAATAAAATTAGCATCAATTTTACTATGCAATTTATGTTAAATTTATTTACTACTATATAATAATAATGATTAATTGTGACATTGTGAAGTTTAGGTAGATTTGATATAACAATAGCTTGTAATCAGAGGACTATCAAAAAAAATGTTTTCATGTCACCAAAAACTGACCTTAACTGCTGCTGTGAAAAATATTTTTACCTTAAATATTTTCTAGTCAATTTCTTGTTTTTGTGGGGGTACAGTGGAAACCTCTCAGGAGAAATGTTATTTAAAACACAGAGGAGGCTAAATGAAGGGACCTAGGGAACTAGCCTTTGGCATCAAAGCAACCCCATCCTGTGCTCTTTGTAATTCAAGAAGGTGAGATAATTGTTATCTTCCTATATTCTATTTTTTCCTGCTTTTTCTGCTTTTACACCTTATGCTCAAAGTTCCAGTTGAATGCATTGTTCTTCAGGTGTTTATTTCCCTTTGAGCTGTAGCAAAATTTCACTTTGACAGGGAAAATTAGTTGAAGAGTGTCCGATTAGTATGCTTACTGAACCCTCAGCCCTTTCTTTTTTAATCTCAGTATTAATAATTAACAGTGATAAAATGTGTGGCCATATTATCCTTTTTATTCTAATTTGATTCTTTAAAACTTGATCACTATGCTGAACCCTTATGACATTTGAGGAGGGAATGAGCGCTCATCAAATCTCAATGTGACTTTGGAGGTCATATAGGTTTCCTCAGTCCAGACTCTGAAAGCATCTGTTTGCTTATCTGAATTACAGCATACTTGCTAGATAATGCATTCTATGTTTATCTCATTATTTTGTGAAGATATTATCTTCTTATTTTCTACATTTTTTATTTTTATGGTTTTGATGTACTCTAATTTCTCTGATATTTCCTTGTAATTATATATAAAAACATTCATTTTCTAAATTTCAGTAACAACCCTAAGCATCTTATTTGTGATAAAGACATTTTGGATCTTGGTGATTCAAGAGTAGTTTGCTCTCAACCTCAGAGGTTAGTCTGCTTATTGAGAAACTGTTTCATCTCAATATTCTTCTTTTGTGTAAAACACTTCATTGTTCCCTGTTCTATTGAAGATCTGTTTTTGTAAGTAAAATATTATCTTCTTAAGGAAAGCACAGTTGAATGCTATTCTTCTTGACTCTTATTTATTGAGGCAATTATATAGCAACAAAGCTATATGTGTTTATTTTAATTCAAAAACACGCATTGAAAATTAAATATGACTAAGGAAGCAGAAGTGTATGAGAATGAAACCCTAGCTCCATAATTGGAATTCTTACCTTGGGTCAGTACAATCCGGATTTCAATAAATTCACTATAATGGGAAAGGAGGGAGGTTATTAGAGAAGATCAGAGTTGAATTAAAGCAGTCTAAGAAAACAGAGAATTGAAAGGAAAATAATACAGATGAAATAATTACAATTATTAATTGTAGATTTTAAACTTTTATGATAACATCTTGGACAGAGTCTTTGAAATGGTCTCTGAATCATTTTCTTTACTTTAACATACCTATCTTCTCTGTTAACAATAATGACTAAAGTGGCTTGGAGGAATTACGTAAGTTCAAATATATATATTTGATTTTTGGGTCACACCCAGTGATGCTCAGGGGGTTACTCCTGGCTATGTACTCATAAATCGCTCCTGGCTTGGGGGACCTTATGGGACACAGCAGTATTGAACCATAGTCAGTCCTAGGTTAGTGCATGAAAGGTCTTATTTTTTATAATTAATTACTACTGTGATTTTTTGATCTTTTGTTGGTGGAGTTGGAGATCAGTTGCTAAACACATATTGTTCAAATTTTCCAAAAACATTTTTATGAATTAAATTAGCATCATATACTAAATTAAGTCTGTTATTACAGAACATGTCTCTCTCTCCTCTCCCTCCCCCTCTCTACTCTCCGTCTCTCTTACTCTCTCTCTTTAGGCCACACCTGGTGACGCTCAGGAGTTACTCCTGGCAATGCGGTCAGTAATAACTCCTGGCTTGGGGGACCATATGCTACAATGGGAATCGAACCAAGTCCTTCCTGTGTCAGCTGCTTGAAGGCAAATACCCTACCACTGCCCTATCACTCCAGCCTCTCTGTTTTCTCTTTATAAGCAAAAACTATTTCTAAAATGTCTATACTTTAAATAAGGCCTTCAACATTTAAGAAGGATCTGTAAATAATATTTCATTGCTATTTTTTTCAGAAAAGCAATTTTATTTATGAAATTAAATAAAGATTAGATTAAAAGAAAAGTAACTGGGTTAGATTTGGTTTATTCATTTAGAAAACAATTTGTTCCTTGAATTGTGATTTTAATTTGTTTTGTGGTTGGAATCTCAAAATTCAAAGTAAGCCCAATGCTACTAGTCTTTATGTGATAATTCCTTTCTATCTAGAATAAGACTATAGATTTCATTCTTTATAAATCTTATTTAAAATAAATATTGCTGAACATATTTAGGTAGATAGTTTAATATTGAAATATTTACTTATCTTGATTACATGAAAATTCAAATGCCTTTGACTGAAAATAAATAGTATAAAAGAAACCCTACAATTTTGTGCTCTGATCAAATCAAATTTATAATTACTGATATAAATATTTTATAAAAGAAATGTTATAGCATTTTTTCTATTCTAAAATACATTGTGATTTGATTTCTCTCTGAAATATCACCTCTTAGCACCTACTAGATAAGTTGGGATACTCACATATCATCTGAAAGATGCAGACTAACCTGAAGTGAATTAGGTTCATTGTTTCTATTCAGTTTGAGGCTGCATTTCACCATGCCAGCATTTGTAGAAAAAGGTCATAGCTGCCATGGCTCTGTTTATGTTATACAATGACAATGGAATTTGGAAAATTGTGAAGATCTATTTGGTTCAAGAACCAATTGTTGAACATTTATGCATTGTGATGATAGTGAGACAGAATCTGCTTTCTACATATTCATATACTGAGATGGAAAATATCATGTGCAAAATTGCTTCAATATTTACACTTTGAGAAACTTTATAGAGAGCCAATAAATGCTACTTATTTAGAGGAGAATATGAACTGGGGGCAAGAAAAGCTCAAAGTTAAGACTTAAAGGTGGTGTAAGTAGAGCTTTTCTTAACACAGTAGATAAGGTTTTAGAGAATAATGGGATCTCTTGATTTCCAAAGATACTTGAGATAGGTAAAACCAGTGGTGTTATTTACCAACCTTTTCAACAAAAAAAGAAAATTATCACATATTCTTAATTAATCTTTATAGAGACATGTGAGTTTTAAGAGACCTTTAAATATTTCAGGAGACAGCCTTCTGACAGACTGCCAAAATATTCATCTGAAACTTGGGAGAGTAAATAAGTAGGAAAAAATAGATTTAAGAATTACTTCGGTGATCATAAAATATAGATAATGAAGGATTCAGCATACAATATTATAAAAGTGACAATGTTTGACACATAATCTAAAATTAGAAAGAAAATGTAGAAAACTATGAAAGGGACCAATGTATCTTGATACAATGAGAATATTTGAATGCAATTCTTTTGTTTTACTTGTTTGTTTGGTATTGGTCTACATCTTGAGACTTACACTTGTCTCTGAGTGCAGGGATCATTCCTGATGGTACTCAATCAATTATTTGGGATGAAGGTGATTAAACATGAGTCAGTGTATGCAAGAAAAGACCCCTACCCTTTATGGCCCTAACTGAGAGAGTTATCATTAAGTACCAAAAGGCAAAAGTTGGCAGGCTGAGAGGAATACTAAATTAGAAAAGTAGTGATCATAAAAAGGCTAGTGAGGCAAAATAAATAAATGAATGAATGAATAAATAAATAAAAAGAAGATGAAAATAAACAAGTAAGGAGTTGAACATGAACATTTTTACTTAAGAGACCTTCCATGGGGCCCGGAGAGACAGCACAGCGGCGTTTGCCTTGCAAGCAGCCGATCCAGGTCCAAAGGTGGTTGGTTCGAATCCCGGTGTCCCATATGGTCCCCCGTGCCTGCCAGGAGCTATTTCTAAGCAGACAGCCAGGAGTAACCCCTGAGCACCGCCGGGTGTGGCCCAAAAACCAAAAAAAAAAAAAAAAAAGAGACCTTCCATGAAGGTGTTGGGAGGTCATCATGGAAGGTGATATCGATGTTAGTTTTATATTACCATTCTTTCTATTATACATATTCTAGGAGGATAAAACATCTGACTTGGGGACTGAATGATTGTACAGTAGGTCTTTTGCCTTGTAGAGAAACAACCCAAGTTCAATCTGTGGCATCCCATATGGTACCCTGAGCTTACCAGGAGTAATTTCTGAGTGCAGAGCCCTAAACACAGCTGAATATGGCCATAAAAATACAAATATAGACTCGAACTTTTTAGCTTTTTGCATCTAGAATAATCCCTATACATAGACTCTTGCCTCCACAAACTGTTAAACTTATCTATCTATGTAAACTAGGTATGCAATGTTGGAGAATGATTTCTATAGAAGTGAGACAGTTGGCTGAAGTTAAAATTAGAAGGTAAATTACATATGTCCCAAACTTATTCATACATTCATCGGTTATATACATTTGGGTTGCTTCCATATTCTGGCTGTTATACAAAGATCTGCAATGAACATGTGAACACACATAATTTTCAAATTAATATTTTTGTGTTTTTTAAGGATAGCTAAGTCAAATAGGGACTCTTACTATTTAAATAAATCTCCATTCTATTTGCTGGAGAGGCTGGACCTAGTGAAATTCCCATCAATTGAGAAGGGGGTTCCTTTTCTGAAGGGAGATGTTAATCTAAACCCAAAGGAAAGATGAGGACTGACTGAAACCTATCCACATTAACTGAAATAATCTCCTCAAAACCAGGAAGCTTTGTCTTTAGATGTATGGGCTCTTCCAGGACTGACAATAGCATGATCACTAATTTTTTTCCTTTGTTTTCTTTTATTTATTTTTTGAGTCATCTGTCTCACAATGATTTTGTATATTCTCTCAAAATATCTCAATAATTTTTGATCTCAGCTTATTGAACTTTTTTTCTGGGTTTATCTACCAAAACCACATTTTAATTCTGCATTCTGTTCTATTAGTTATGTTTCCATAACTTGAACCCTAGATTTTTAACTGCTGGTCATTATGCCTTTATGGGATTGCATCTCAGAGTGTGGGGTCAAGAAAATTGGCAATAGCAGAATATTTTTGAACATTCAAAAACCAAAACTTAATACAAGATCCAAAATGAAATGAATGTGAGATTTACTGGCAGTAGGCATTAGGTTGCCTTTCTAAGCAACTGGAGATACTGAGCAAAAAAGTTCGAGAAGTCTTTATCTAAACAATCTAGTAGTTATTCATCCATTCATTTCTTATCTGATATTGTCAGTGCTGTTTCTTTTGAGGAGATGTAATAGCCAGCAATCAAACTAATGTGACTCAAAAGCATCTTTCCAGATGGTTTTCAAAATTTCAAAATCATTGTTTATATAGCTACCGTCTCTTAGGTAACACTTTACTAAAATAAGTATGGTTATCAATTAAACACTAGAGAAAATTAAGTTGTTAAGGCCTAATGTTTATTCTTTCACTTCACTGTGGTTAAAGCAGTGTTTTCTAGGTACTATTTTAGAGCAGGTGAGTGTCCGTATCACATTCACCACAAGATATATTTTTATCAGTTTTCGCCCTAAGCTCATTGCCCTTTATTCAGTGTATTATTCAATTGCATTCAGCCTTCTCTAGTTCTTTGAAAATTTAATTTTACGAAGCACTTCTAGTTTCCCAGACAACATTAGTTCATCTATTTCTCCCAGAATAATGAAAGATCGAAAATCTAATTCTTGCCTATTTCAGTCCTAGACTGTTTTTATCCCCTCCCTTTTGTTTTGGTCCTGTGTGATCATACCTAGGTGCTTGCTTTTGCATCAAGCACTTAGTTAATTAGTTCTATAGCAATAGTTCATAGGTTTTAAGGTCCCTGTTTTTTTTTTTTCTTGAGTAACCACATTTTATATCAGAGCATAGAGTACCGAGTTATGACTTGATCATTTAGCCTTTGGTATTTTTTTTAAGTTTCAAATGTAGCCAGGAAAATTCATTTCCTTACACCAATGAAAAGTTCTAAGTTTTTTGAAAAGCATTTTCTTTCTGAAGGACTTGAGATGACTTTACTTTTATGTACTTTATGTTTATTTTAAAATAAATGATTCTCCATTCTAATAGCTACTTGACTATTCGAATAACCTTTGATATGCCCTTGCTTTCATGCCCATTATCTTCTTTATACAGATCTATGACATTTAGAGGGTCAATGTTTAAGTTTCCGTTTTTCTACCAAATACATTATAATTGAGTACGTTCAGAGAATCAAATTTCTGCATTCTCCTTTTTAGGAATTCTCTATTTTATAATTTTTCAATTCTAAATTATTTTTCTAAATTTAAACTTAATTATTTTTTATATCTGTAGCATGTTTACTTGTCATCTCACATTTTAAATAGAGGCGCTCACTTTAGCAATTATTGTCCATTCATAGAAGTTTATTGTGTGGTAATCTATGAACATAGATTTGGAGAAGTTAGCATTAAAATTATATAATAATTATTTCCTATGTAAATTTGTTTGAGTATATACACAATTTTAGATTAAAGATCTTTCTGTAATTTCAATTATTATTTTTTTCTTTTGATTTTGGGCCACACCTGGTGATGCTCAGGGGTTATTCCTGGCTGTGCCCTAAGATATAGCTCCTGGCTTGGGGGACCAAATTCGGACTCAGGGGGATTGAACTGGGTCCTTCATTGGTCAGCCACATGCAAGGCAAACACCCTACTGCCGCACCATCTCTCTGGCCCTACTACAATTCTTTTTTAAATTAAATTTAAGTCAGATATATAATCTTAATATTTATTAGGTCCCGAATTGCTTTTCTACTACAAAGATATTCATTCATAGGGTTCATATATTTAAGAGTATGGTAAGAGTGTCTTGGTCATATTTTAATTCTCTTTTGATTTTCAACTCTAAGTAAGGCCACTTTGAATCTATCTGCTGTTAACAAGTGAAAATATTATGAGAAATACAACTTTGTAAGAGCCACTTAAAAAGAAATAATATTAATAGTTCTCCTTTATTTTTCCACCTAAAAGATTTATGCCTTTACGAGGGCTGCATATGTATTTTCCCTGAATTTATTGTTAAGGAGTTGTAGGTGACAGGAACTAGTAACTCACAGAGATAGTCATCAAATAATTATTAAAGATCATTCAGTGCCAGTAGTGGAATAGTTCTTAAATGGATGTGATTACAGACAACCCTCAAATATTCATGACAGCAAGAAAAGCCCTGTAAAGATGATGGAAGAATATGAATAGATGGCCATTTTGGCACCAATTCATAATACTTATCCATATATACTCCTAAGCTGTTAATTAAGACAAGTAAATTTATAATGGTAGAAATAAACTTTTATGGAAGACTTGAGATAATTTTCAGAATATGGTGCAAAGCACTCCAGTTACAATATGATTGAGACTAAAGAGATGCTGTGCTACAGAGATGTTCAAAGGATCAAATTATCAGAAAGTTTCTTTGCTGTTAGAAAGGAGTACATTTGGGGTTGGCGAGGTGGCGCTAGAGGTAAGGTGTCTGCCTTGCAAACTCTAGCCAAGGAAGGACCCCCAGTGTCCCATATGGTTCCCCCAAGCCAAGGGCAATTTCTGAGCGCTTAGCCAGGAGTAACCCCTGAGCATCAAATGGGTGTGGCCCAAAAATACAAAAAAACAAAACAAAACAAAAGAATGAAAAGAAAGTAGTACATTTTATTCACTCCCTTTCATACATCAAACATAGACAACAAAAAGAAGGGAACAGTACCATTAAGTGAATAATTTAAAAGTGGTTCACTAGAATGACGGATATCATTCCAATTACATATCTAAAACTAACTGATAAAAAGTATAAGAGAAAGTTGAAAGGATACATCAATACTTTTATGCTGCATAGCACTTGCCCATAGATTCATAAATTCATAAATTTATTTGCCTTATAGAATTGCTTTAAGGAATGTCCTTTTTCTGTGTTTTGTAGTTGACATGCTTAGGAGAATTTTGGGGAAAATTGTGCTTAACATCTGGTTAATACTGAATGGTTAAGACATAGATACTGGCATTATTTATAATGTTTTGTTATTAGCTCCAAATTACTAAATTTGCATTTCACTTTTAAAAATTGAGAAAACTGGTGGTAGTCATTATCGTTTCAATTTAAAAAGAGCTCAGCAGTTGGAAAAATAGTCTACAGTTTGAGCATTACATGGGTGCCTTGAGTACCTTCAGGAGAGATCTTTTCTTTTTATTAATATCTTTATTTAAACACCTTGATTACAAACATGATTGTAGTTGGGTTTCAGTCATGTAAAGAACACCCACCTTCACCAGTGCGACATTCCCATCACCAATGTCCCAAATCTCCCTCCTCCCCACCCCTCCCCCACCTGTACTCTAGAAGGCTTTCTACTTCCCTCATTCATTCATTGTTATTATAGTTCTCAATGTAGTTATTTCTCAATTTGCACTCATCACACTTTGTGGTGAGCTTCATGTAGTGAGCTGGAACTTTCAACCCTCCTCTATTTTGTCTCTGAAGATTATTGCAAGAATGTCTTTTATTTTTCTTAAAACCCATAAATGAGTGAGACTATTCTGTGTCTATCTCTCTCCGACTTATTTCACTCAGCATAATAGATTCCATGTACATCCATGTATAGGAAAATTTCATGACTTAATCTCTCCTGAAGTCTGCATAATATTCCATTGTGTATATGTATCACTGTTTCCTTAGCCATTCATCTGTTGAAGGGCATCTTGGTTGTTTCAGAGTCTGGCTATTGTAAATAGCACTGCAATGAATATAGGTGTTCAGGAGAGATCTTACAGAACCAGCAGTAGTTACTGGACACTCCCAGGTGCAGCCCTCAAGTAATTAGAAAAGAAAAAAAGCAGCACACAAAAAAAAGAAATGTGATTTTTAAATTGTATAAAAAAAACATGTTTTTAAAGTTGTAATAGAAGCATAATATTTAATATATAAACTCAGCAATTTTCTTAGATCTTGTTATCTTATTGCATGCAATTATCCAATCCAAACTGGCATTTCAGAGGAATTGACCTTTCTCTTTTACTTGAGTAAATAATAACACAGTCATTTTTGTCAATCTTATGTAACAGTACTTTTATGTTTTACCATTAAGAACCATTCAAAATTATAGTGTGTGTAATGTTAAAATCTGGGGTTACTGATGAAGTAGTTTGTCAAATGTTTTTGTCATAAATTTCAAGAAAAGTTTACTAGGATCCCCCTTGAGATTTATCTAGATATAGATTCATATTGAAGATAAAATGTATAACAGAACCAGATCATAATTAATAGTTGGTGCTGAATTTACTTATTGCATTGGTAGGTCATTTTACGCTCTCAAAAAAAAAAATTTATGTGCCAATGTAGGGGAAACGCTTCACCCACGTATGAAAAAATAAAAAGAGTTGGAGTTGGTATATGAAGTTCATTATATGACTACTAAATGTTATAAAAATGAGTTAACTTTTCACTTTTTTAAAATATTTACTAAGTAAGTAGCAGAAGCATGCTTACTAGTTTATTTTTTGAATTTTTGATGACTGAAAATTTTCTAAAGTTTCTAAATATTTAAGTTTTTCTAGCTTTCTTTGTATGACTAATATAAAAGAAGAAACTCCTATGCCTTTGTCACTCTGTTTTGGCTTACTAGACAGTTTAAAGTACTATAAAATATAATCATTTTTAAATGAACTTAGTGGTTTCAAGATATGTATATTCATATTTTAAGTTGTGACAGAAGTTTCTGTCTCTTAAAATATTTATTTCATGATGCTTACAACAGGATCTAAATTATTAAACTGGCCAAATTTGCTTTAGAATGAGAGTTCTTAATATAGAAACAAATAAAAGTAATTAAATATTGAAATTACTGGCATAAGCAAAATAAAGGTCCCGGATAGCTCTATACTAATGAACTCCCAAGATTTTTATTTTCAAGTATTACATCTTGGTATTTATTTTCTTAATGAGAAAATAAACAAAGTCTTACAAGGGTAGATTGATAGTTCAGTAGAGTCTGCAGTTAAGATATTATAATTTGTTTTTTGGTTTATTAACTTGAGAATCTGCTTTTTTTTTTGACATGTGTAATCATATCAAGTCTTAGAACACACATGCAGGGAAATTATGCATATTTCAATGTGTGCTTAAGTAAAATATCATTCCACTGCAAAGTTGTCATATTCACTTTTCTGATAATTGTCCAAGCTATTAAGCAAATGAAAGTTCCCATCTCCCCCTGCTGCTTATTGGTAATTATCATATATAGCATGAAATCACTGCTGAATTCTTTATTTTCTTCCATGAGAAGAAGGCAGATACTTATGAAGCAGTCCTCTTGCCTGTCTAGGGGGACAGAGTCACAGAAAATATAATATAGCTACATGGAGAAATGCCTGCCTACGAGTTCTTTTCATTTCAGCATCTTGAGAAATACTGCTCCAAGTTATTGTGCAGACATACATTCTTTCTAAATCAAGGTCACTGCTATTGATTCCAAATAGTGAAAGGGTCCATTATAATTTTTTGTACTCCACTTAGTTTCTTATTGACTGAACCTCATAAACTATATCAACTTTTGCCCGATATGTTTTCCTATTAACTTTTCTTGATTTAATTACCACTGCCAGTGTTCTTCAGGGCTTATTCTTGACTCTAAATTCAGAAGTCACTGCTGACAATACTCAAAGGTCCCTATCTGTTGTCAGGACCAAAACCAAATAGGAAACATTCAAGGCAAGTCCTGTACCTCTGTCCTATCTCTCTGTCCTTCTTTTGATGTACTTTTGAAAACAATAATTTGTATAAAAATGTTTGGAAAATTTTACTTCTCTATTTCTATATATTTTTGATGCTTATTTTGAAATGTATAAGCATGCTTATAACATTGGTTATCTCTGCAACATACACTCATAAACATGTGAATTCATGTACACACATACACAAACACACTCTCTCTCTCTCTCTCTCTCTCTCTCTCTCTCGCAACATCCTTGAAGTGTGTGCTAAGAAGAATAGAGCATATTTTGGAAGTAATTGCAATATCAAACATGCCTTAAAAAGACTTTATTTTAGAAAAGATTTTAATATCCATCATTTCATCAAATTCAAATTGATGGCCTCCTACTGTATTGAGACATTATATTATAGAAAATATTAATATACATCTCCTTTAGATATAAAATTATATAGCATATATCTATACCTATATATTTTTAAAAGTTGAATCCTATTCTCTAGTTATATAGTGTGCAGTTCTGAAAGTCAACCTAATTTTTTAAAAATACTAACAAAAGGATTAAATAGTTAATTTAAAGCTATATGTTTTTTTTTAATGTCTTCTACTGTCCCCACCTGGAAGAATAAGAGGCTTTCAGATAATTTTACTATAGGTGCTTATGGAATTGTGCTGATTTAGATAAAACAGCTGAAATTTAGAATATTTTAAAATATTCCTTCAAGGTTATTTCACTGGGTTGCTCAAGTATTTTAATATTTCAAAGTATCTTTTACACCTTCAAGTCTGCTTTCCTTTATAGGGGATTTTGTTTTTTAAATAGAAGCTGAAAAATCCCTAGGAGCACTTAGGCTTGGCACTGCTAATGTACAATAACAGGCCTCAACAAGAAAAGTCTGTGCCCTGAGACCAATTCTGACAGAGTTGGTATTTCAAGTTTCTGTTGAAATGTATGATAATCCGATGTAAATGTACCAGTTATTCATAATAGCAATTTAAGAATTGTGGACGATTAGGCTTCTTATGCTCTTTTTCTTTGCCTGGAACCCAGCCATAACTCTGTCCTTGGCTTCTGTAATGCTGAATATAATAAAGTCCTTCTGATACTACTAGTAATAAACCTTCAAGGATGTAATCCAAGAGAGATCCTACTGAGAAGTGAATTCTCTTTAACAGTGTATTGTATTCTTTGGAGACATGAGTATAATTCTATTCCTTGAGTGTTAAGGGTTTTATGCTTAAATGGTATTTATTTATTTATATCACCTTGTAGTCTCAATGCTCTGACTAAGAGAATTGCCCATAAAATATGTGCTAATGTCAATATAAAAATGAAAGGTATAGATCTGGTGATTTATGGTTTGTAGGAACACAAGTGTCTCTATAAAGGATTTTAATTTACATGTTAGAGACTATTCTAATAATATCTTATGAAAGTGAGAAATGGAGGTAATATGATATTTCAAAAGCACAAAATATGAAATATGCCAATGGCTTTTTTTAGTCACTAATGATCATGTCTTTCAAATCTAAATTTAAGGTAAAAAAGTTAGAAGATCCAATTTGTGAAAGTGCTATATTCCTGGGTTTATCTGCTTTTGATATATCACTGTAGGCTTTTATTTTATTGGCAAAAAAGGAAGAGTCAATTAAGAGAACGTAGTTTAATTAGATCATTTTAGTAGAAAAAGACTAAGGTTGATTAATACAAGCCTGAAATTTAAGACCAATCTTAACCCTAGAAGGAAAAACATCACTGGTAAGCAAAAGATATTAAACTCTAATTTTTCCTTTGAAGCCCCTTTTGACATTATCAAAATATTTCAAGCATCTTTCATCATCTACCAGAAACTGAACTTAAAATTTGTGAATCACATTTTAAAGAGCTGGGTGTTGTATTTTGTGGAGACTTAAATATTTTTGTTGATAATTGTAGTTATTCTATCCAGTGTTTCTGGGCTTTTGGGGGACAGCCTGACCTATATCTAATAGTTCTCATATATCACTGTGCAACTATTATGGATCCAACATTGGAACTTCACACTACTAAGCATGTGATCTACTATTTGAGTCAAATCCTTGATTTCATTTATTCTGAATATTTTTTGGCTGAGGGGGGTACATGCAATGTTACTCATAGTTTACTCCTGGATCTGTACTCAGGAATTACTCCTGTCAGGCTCAAGAGACCACGTTGGATGCTAATCTTGTTCAAGACTGCAACAGAGATATAATCCAATTTGGCACACACACAAGGCAAGCAACCTACCTATTTCATTATCTCCTTGGTCCCCATAATCTGAACTTTTTAAAAACGTTATAATTGTGGTTCTTCAATTTACCTTGACATTTAATTTGATGAATTCAGTATGCTTGATTAATAAAGATTTAGGAAAGGTTAGTTATTCTTTTCTTATAATGATCCGCTGTTCACTTATGTGATGATTGAATATGTAATGGACAAGAATGTCTTTTTTCCAATTCAGAAAAAAATCATGAAATTATAATTTGTCAGAAAATTTCACAGCAGTAATACTAAAAAGTATATTTTTTCATTATATATAGAAAGCATACACTGAAACACTAACTTGCTTTATATACAATATTTTTTATTGTTTATATATAAAATCTTTAAGCACCATGAATACAAGCATGATTGTAGTTGGGTTTCAGTCATGACAAAACACCCCCCTTTACCAGTTCAATATTCCCACCACCAGTGCCCCCTTCCCTTCTTCCCAACCCTTGCCTGTATTTGAGACAAGACATTCTACTTCTCTTACTCGACTTTTAACCAAAATTTTATGTAGCATAGGGTTTATTTTTAAAGTCCCTTTTAATGTAGGAAATGTATTCTATTATTATCTTTATTGTCATCATCATTATTATTTTAATTTGTTTGATTTTGGGGACACATCACCTTTGTTCAGGGTTTAATCTTGGTCCTATGCTTAAAGACCACTACTGATAATGAGTTAGGGAACTGTACTAAATGCAGGAAATTGAACAGGTGACAACTGCATACATAGCTAGCATTCTAACCTTTGCATTTTTGCTCTGGTTTTAAACATATTAAGAAATGTTAAACTTATTGCTAAAAACATAAAAGAGCACTTATGTCAGAATGGAAAAAAAGGTTCTTCACATATATTAGCAATCCATATGCTGTTTATTAAAACTGATGCTTGCCAACCAATAAATAAAAAGAAATAAAAAAGAAATTAGCATTATTTTAAGTATGAAAACACATACACATGTACAACTCTCAAGCAGTTGAATCATCTGTCAGTGTTCTCGAGAGTATACCATATTTTATATACTTGAAATAAAACATGAATTTATGCATGCATAATGAAATAAGATACATGCTTTGAGGGAATAACGTTGCCCAAATTTGGTATTTTAGTTCATGTAAATTTTAAAGGAGTGTTTAAAAAAGAATTTTTATGTATTAAATACATTCTAATTTAGAGCATGCTGGTTATCTCTATATATGAATATCATAAAAGTACAATAATGAAAAATGTTTAAGTTAGTGTCTGCTTTATAGTCAAAGAACAACTTGAGTTTTAAAAATAAAATACATTAACTATGAACAGTGCAAAGCTTTTCAAATGAGGGCTTGGGTGAGCAGACTGTTTTCCATTCTTTTCATTCTACATATCTATGAATAATCATTCCTTGAGGTTTAAAATTATAAATAACAGTACAAAGTGGCATTATTTAAACTTCACAAAGGAAATCATCCATTTTGTTTTCATTTTTATTTGAGTAAACCCAAAATGGCATTTCACAGCTTCTGCTAATCTTGTTCAAGACTGCAACATTTTTGACCAAAAATAATTGTTTCCCAGCTGAGAGCAGATTATTTCATTTGTGTGGCTAAATTAACTCAGAATTGACAACTGTTGCCTGACTTGGCAAGATTAGAATATGATAGCTGATAGAAGAGAGAAGTAGCATAGACAATTGTAAAGAAAAGAGACAGATTAGTGAAGAAAGTTATAGGAAACTCTAGAAAAAATGGATGGAGATCTGAATATTAGATTCACATTATAAATTGACTATATTCTACCTTCATATACACTTATACTGTGTGTCATGAGAAAGATAAGAGAAGTGAAGGTAATATGATGTAATACTTAATTTTAACTATTAAAATAGTTATTTGTAAATACTAAATAATGAGGAATTTGAGGAGTTTGATGCCACTCTGTTTTGAACATAAAGCTTTAATATCAAAGTCATGAAATTAGAGCTTCTAAAGTATAAAGTTTAATTTAATTATATGTATTTCTTTTAGAAATATTCTTTCAGAAAAGGTTATGCCAATTGTATGAATCTATATTACAGGGGATAAAATCCCACTTTTTTAAATTAAATATACTATATACTAAACTTTATGCTGTATGAGCACATTGACCATATTTCTATGCTTATTATAACTATAGTTTTTAGGAGAGTATCTGACATGGAATAAACATTCAGAAAGAAGATCTTTGCTGAATTAATTAAAGAATAATTTTATAGTATTTGGATCCAAGGACCACCCACAATATTTAAAATTCAGTTGGCTTTTGTGAATGTTTTATTTTATAAAAACTAAGATAAATTGCAAAGAAATGCTATAGTTGAGAAATTAGTCAAAGTTGTTGTTTAGTATCAAATATATCACTTGAGAAAGTGATGAATAAAAGAAAATAATATTAAGCTATAAAGAATATTGCAAATGTTTTCATCTAAAAACATATTCTTTCTGGTCACTGATCACTGGGATTACTATTGCAGTGAGTATTTTCCATGAGATGGAAAGTTTGTTTCACAGAATTCTAAATCTTGGACTCAATAAAGACTACATTTTACATTTCAAGACCACGTTTCTCTACTAAGTATACTTTTCTTCTCTGTTTTAAAAGCATTCAAGAACAGAAAAGCTTTGTTTTATAGTTGAAAATCGATCCTTAAATTCTCTGTCCATCAAGGTCTTTGAAGATCAAAGATAAGGTCTAGATGGCACATACTTAGCATGGAGAAAAAATATATAACATTCTTTGCATATCATAGCCTTAACAAAGCTTGTTCTGTGGATACTGACATTGAGTGAAGTGGTCGACTTTGTGAATAAGTCCATGTTAAGAACACCACGTATTCTAGTGTAAATTGTTAATACTCTGGAATTAAATGATCTGGGGTAAAACTAAAATGCAATTAAAATCTAATTTCAAAGGCACTCTAAACTTTCAGATCAGAAACATCGTTATATTCTTAAAAGTTCTCTTTAAATTTTCATATTAAATAAACTTACTACCATTTATGTTATTCCAAAGTGCATTTGCATTTCATTCTGTACTTCTATAGACATAGGTTTACTTCTCTAGAACTTCAGGTCACTTTATCATTATTGACCCTGAAACAGTCAAAATGAACATAGTCTGGAAGTTCAAGGTTTATATATTTGTTAAGATATAAAATATATATATATTTCTCTAGTGTTGTTTCCAAGGTAGTTTATTTCTTATTATTGCCTTTTGTTTTCTAAATCATAAATATTTTATGGAATATTTATATTAATCTTACTTCATGTCTGTCTTTCCAGTTTCTGTCCTATAGCTTTACCTCTACCTATGTCACTTTATTCTATGTTCTGTGCATAAAGAATTTACCTTTTTTTAAAACTATACTTCATATGAAAATATGTTCATCTAATATCTAAAAAAAGTCTTGGTTTTCTTTTTATTTCAGAGAAGAGAGTTTAGGGTTATTTTTGTCACTGTTCAGGGGTGCTCCTAATGGTGCTATGGAACCATGTCATGCCAGGGGTGAAACTTGGGCAGCTATATAAAAAATACACATTTTTCTTTTTTGCTATCTTCTTAAACCACGAATAATTCTTAACATATAGATTGTATGAGTTCACAATAAAGCAAATAGCCTCACAAATATGGTGTGGTTGTTAGCAGGACTAAGACGAACATGATGGAAATTCATCAAAGAAAATAACTATATTATTCTATTTTTTCCTTGGAGGAATCCATTTTGATATTCTTTTTCTTTGTTTTTAACCTATCATATGTCTCCATAAGTGTCTTCTGCAATATTGTATTTGCTCTATTTTGTATTTCTTATTACAAATAGTAATGAAGTTGATAAAATGTTTTATTGTGCTCAATCTATAATGAAGATATGAATATTACCAAGCATGTTGATATATTTGGATTTTAATTTTGAACAAACAAAATATAATTGATGATATACTACAAACACACATACAAAATCTTTGAGTACAATTTCAAAATGTCTATGCAGTCCTGAAACCCAAATGTTCATCAGTATCACAAATTCAATCAGTGTCTGTTACACATTGAGCATCCTAAAATATTTGATAAAAAAATCGGACAATAAAATTGAGTTAAAAACTTAATTGTATAAGCTATACATGTTATGTGTGAACTGACTTTTTCCATAATGTTATAATTGATTCAAACAATTATAAGTGAAGAGAAGGAGAACAGAGGTCAGAGAGCTAGTATAGAGCTTTGGGTATGTGTCATTACTATATTTGGCTCCAGTTTAATCCCCCGGACCCATTCCAGAGAGCATAGCTGTGTGTGGTCATGAAAATCCCTGGAGCTTGAGCCAGTGAGGCCCAGGAGACTCGTGCACTAATTTTGTTTGGCGGTTCTCAGAGCTGCAGCATCAGAGCAGCACTATCTCTTAGCACTTTTGGACTAAATTGTCGTCAAGATTGTCTCAGACCTCTTGAGAACCACTTGACAGAATGAATGGATAATAGAAAAATGTTCAACTTTATTTTTAGGAAAACACTAATTTGGAATACCAATGCTATCAATTGAGTAAAATCTTGTATTATAGTTTGGACTGAATATCAGCCCAATTCAATTCACTGATCAATAATTAACTAGGTAATGAGGTTAACTTTTAATTTGTGTCAAAGGGCATGGTAGTCAGACTTCTATAAGTATACATTTTGAGGACTTTTTAGAGAAGATCTATCAATATTAAAAATATGATATCAATTATGCAATATGTTATAGACTTGCTAAAACCTTTGTACAATGTGTAATGATATTATACTTGAAAAATTTGTAAAATTCTTGGAAAACATTGTATATAACTGTATTCCAATAACTCATAATTATTTTTAAGAAATAGTTTATAAAACTATTAAGTATAGGACTGCAGAAATTTTGCAAAAGTGAAGGCACTTACCTTGCACAAAACTGAAAGGGGTTTGAATCCTGGTACAAAATATGGTTCACCAAGTTGTACAAAGAGTCAGGAGAAAGCCCTGAACTAGTATGGATAAAAATAATACATAAAATTAAAAATATAAGCATGTTGTTAAAGGCAAAATAAACATATATTTCCTTTTATTTTAGAATCTCCAAAATGTACATATAACCTAATAGCATTATGCTTTAATTTTGTGTGTATATATCAAGCCCATTTAACATAATTTAGTATCTGTAGCAATGGGCTTATACTCAAATGTTTTAATACTATTTCTAATTCTTCTGTCCTACAATTATCTTAAGAAACCTGTTGACATATATTATTAACAAATTTCCTTTCATTGACTTCTATTGCCATTGAGCTATGTAATCTAGAGTTTGACTCTTAAATCAAATTGATTTTTATTGCTGTAAAATACTTCAGGATATTTTTATTCTTTGTATTTTCTGTTTTCTTCTTCCTTGTCATTCAGTAGTGAAATTCTGATTAATAACTTTGTAAAGAGTTTACAGAATTCTCTATTTTGCCACACACACACACACACACACACACACACACACACACACACACACACACACACACTCTTCCTCACAAAATAGCAAATCAGGCAATGCTACATTTGAAGAATTCTAACAAATAGATCTAACATTCCTTTCTATGCAGAGGTTTTTTTTCCCCTTCCTCCTATTGCCTCCAAAGTATGTTTCATCCTGTTAGAATACAGCACAACCAAGTGGATCTCTTTCTTTGCCAGTTCTTACAACAGATTCTAGCAGAATGGTTACTAAAAACTTGTTCCAAAATAGACAAGTATACAGTGACCTTTAGCCAGAAGAAGGATGAAAGAAAATCTGATATCTCACTGCCTGAAGCATGACCTCGATAGAGGAATATTCTGGAATGTTCATGTTCAGACGTGTACTAAGAAAGAATTAAGGAAATTGAGAGAACGTTTTTATCATACCCCAATATAAAATGTCTGCTTCCTGTCAGAAAAAACAAGTTTGCTTTTAAGATAGAACTCACCAATCAAAAAGGAAAACAAAACCATTGTCAGGGGTATTGCTGTCTTATGGTAATGATTTTTTTGTCTTTTATCTTCAACTGACTTACCACCTTTTGATAAACCTTGATAGCATGCAGTAATATCATCCCCTTTATCTATTGTTTTGTGCCTCTTTTGTACACATCAAGGTGCAAACTCTGTTCCTCCCTTAGCTCCTCCCAACACCATCCTTTCTCCTTGGGCAAAGTTCAGATGATGTGCAACTGGGCAAACTCCATCTAACACTTTGCTTTAGGCTGCTTAGCTTCCTTTCTGAAAATCTTTCATAATTTACTCTTATCTTATCCAGCCATTCAGAGTTAATCCAGGTAAAGTAAAGTTAAAGTAAATTCCATCCCTCACCTCCAATCTCTGCAAAGTTTGGCCATCAAACTTGCAGCTGGTGGGCCGCAAAGGGCCTCCATACAACATTTTGTGGCCCTGAACTAGAGGAAACTTTTTTTCTTTTGTTTTGTTTTAGTTGTTTGGGCTTACTACTGACTTTGCATTCAAGGATCACCCAGACTTTGCCTCCTGCGGCCCGCAGGTAAATTGAGTTTGAGACCCTGACTATCTTAACTTTGATGGTGTCTTTTTCCTCGTTGGCACTGACATTCCATATTGTGATCATCATACTTACTTTGCTAAATCGACCAGCCATGACCAGCCATATTTAATAAGGGCATTATTTTTTATTATTATTATTATTATTTATTATTTTGGGATTTGGGCCATACTCAGCAACACTCAGGGGTTACACCTGGCTTTGCACTCAGAAATCTATCCTGGCAGGCTCAGGGGGATCATATGGATGCTGGAAATGGAACCCGGATCCATCCCTGGTCAGCTGTGTGCAAGACAAATGTTCTACCGCTGTGCTATATAGTTCTAGAGCCTTAATAAAAGTATTTTAATCATGATTGTAGTTTTTTCTTCTAGAGACTAAAATAAGCCATCATACAATGCATTGCTCAATCCAGAATATTCATTATGGACTCTTTTTTTTCTACGTGAGGAATAATTCTTATTATTTGGGAAAACTAATCCTGTTACAAAATCATCATCGTTGTTCACTGCCACTTGGAAGGTATCATAAACCATCAACTTCACTTTTCCCAATATAGAACCCTTTATTCTCGTAAAGATCTTGCTCATCTTGTACATAAATAATTTCATACCAAACAATCATTATTTTATTATCCTGGGCACTGCCTTTAGTGTTTGGAAAACAAATATTTTTTTATTTTATTGCCTTCATTCAGAAAGTTCTATGCATTTTGAATTTATGAATCTTAAACCGCCAGTTTAATAATTTTATTTATGATTCTATTATTTTAGTTATTTATAAGCTTTTTATGAAATTATTTTGTAGAACCTGTTATATCTTGATAAACTGTACTGTTAATGTCCTTTTATGCACTTGTTTATTATCCAAAGCTTCTCATAACTCTATCATTACTTACTTTTTATCTTATGATGCAGTGCTAACATTCCAAATATATAGACCCATAGTAGTTCACACATTTTAAAACTAAATGAGAATTTTCTACATATATATGCACACACATTACTTAGAATATTAGACTATTTAAAATATAAATTATGTATATATATATATATATATATATTTGTTTTTTTGGGCCATCATTGACAGGAATTGAACCCAGGTCTGTCTTGGATCTTCTGCGTGCATGGCAAAAGCCCTACTGCTGTGCTATCACTTGGCTCCTATTTATTCTAGATGCAGTATCATTAAGAGCATGTGGATTCTATTAGCTAGTGTTTTCAAGATTACCAGATTCCAAAGATTAAATGTTAATCCCCAAATTATCACTCAGAGATATTGAAATGTAAGAATAATTAGGTTTATATTTATATATACATATTTTACTTTGATATATTTGGTATGAGAAAGTTTTTATTTATTTATTTATATATTTATTACTGTTTATTTTTGTTTTGATACTTAGGTAAAACTCCTAAATCTATACTTAGGATTGATCCATGCAATGTTCAGTGAACCATTTGATGCTGGGGCTCACACCTAGGTATCTTGCATGCAAGTCATTTGCTGCAGTTACAGCACTTTTTCTTTTGTTCTAGGGTTTCATTTTAAAGAAAGATAGAAATTTACTCTTCAAGCCCATGTTTTCCCTTGAACATTCATTTTCCTTTTACCTTTCCTGCTCTTTTCAACACTGGAGAGGCCATTTCTCCCTTAAACACAGAATTCTCTTTCTTTCCCTCCCTCAAGAGTAAATAAATTAATAAAGAGAGCTTTAAATTTAGTGTGTGAGCAGCACAACCAAATGTCTGACTCCCTGGGACCACTACTATTAGCATATATATTTGTTAGCCAAAGGAAATAGGAGAAGGGTTTACATTTGAAAACATTAGCTGTAACAATTAATGATTAAAAAATAAAACAATACATGAGGCAAAAAGAAAAGCTACAAAACAAGTTCAACAATGTGGCCTAAAACATTGAATTGACTGTTTTAAGTTGCATTTAAGTTGGACTAAAAAAAAAAAAAAATTCAACAGACCCAGATTCTTTAACCACTGCAGAATTCTTTGATCCTAATCTCTTGTGATAAGCACATAGTTTTCAAATTTCTCAGTTCAAGGACTGACTAATACTATTGCCAAAGTAGTAGGTGGGTCATGTTATAAACAGTTGATGGCAAATAGAAAGCAGTGTGTCACAGACCAGAAACATTCAGAAACTGGAAAGTTTTGAGGCACCTTGTCTAAACAGGATTAAAGCAAAACTGAAAGGATTATCAGGCTCCAAACTCCAAAGATCTTTGAAATAACTTTTTCTAAACACAGGGATTAAAGGTTAGAATCACATTCACAAACAAGAATGCAAACATAAATTCATCAAAACCTGTATGTTTAAAAAAGATCAGATCTAAAAAAAAATCTTTGTAAAATTCTTTAACATTTAAAAAAATGCTACTGCCACCAAAACTTTAAGGAATTGTGGTCACCGTATTTTTTCACAAATGAAAATTGTTTAAATCTTTTTACAGTCTAAGTCTCATGCCTTAATTTGTGTAAACTGTGAATTTTATTGAGCTTAAATAGAATAGTTTTGTTGAACAAAATTAGGAAAATATTTTAAAGTTGTTTACATACTCTCCCTGCAGCATGCATTATCCTATTAGTATTATTTCCAAATCAGAGCTGATGCCACTTTTTTCCATAAAATATGCAAATGATTTTCATTAGCTTATTTTCACTATGTAGGAATAATTCTCTAAATAACAACTCAAAGCACTTTTTCATATGTAGTTAGCATTTAAATATAATGATAAAATATTAAAGACATCCTTAAAAACAAACATTAAGAGAATTGGACATAATGCTGAGCGAAGCATGTTCTTTGGAGTCTGTTTTGATTTCTTGTCTCCTGAACAAAAAGGGCAACCCCCTAACTAAGAGGGGTTAATATTTTTAGCTATTGGGAACAACTAGTTATGGCTCTGAAACTAAACTAAATAAAAATAAAAGTAAATTGAATTTAAAACAAAACAAAAAACACTATAATTAAAATCCATATCAGTATATATTTCTAAGATGTAGTAACTCATGACTAATATGATCATAGCAGTCATTATTTAAAACCAAATAATTTATATTTATAAGCTATTCACTAAAATTTTAATTTTATTACTTTCCATAACATTCTAAACCGTAATTTTAAAATTACATATAAACCAGGTAACATACCTACAAAAAATTAATTAAATCATGAACTTTTTTTTACAATTCTATCTTTTAAGTCTCAAATTATATTAGGATTAAACTCAGTGTGTTTTTTGCTAAGTTAACAATTTGAAGTTGTTTTTAATATTAAACTCCATGCCCTTAAAAATGCAAAAAAAAAATAGCGAATTGTAAAGGAAGATAGGAAAAATAATAATAACTTTACTTACTTGAGAAAATCATACTAAATATATTTGACATTGTTTATTCTAGAGTTCTCAACTCTGTGTCATAACAATCAGCTCTGTATTTTAGAATTTTGCCTTAAGCAGCCCTGCCTTAAAAAGTGAAAGTAGAGGCTGTCTGTCTTCCTGGCTTTGATAATGTTTAGATTAACACCTTTCAAAATACATAATCTAGTTAAATGATCTTTGGAATGTTTAAGGATAGAAAAACAAAAACTCAGAATTTTAGAATTGTTGTATTGACAAGGTCTATGGATGGACCCATTGTGTAGGGACTGCTGATTTTCCCTTTACATATTTCCACATCTCCCTTCCCCAGGTGTTGCTGCCATCACTACCTTTCCCTTCCTCCCCTTTCCTCATGGCAAGACGCATGGAAGAAGAGTGTTGTTAAGGCCTCTCCATTAATCAACAGGTATGATGGATCTCATGAAGCAGGGTAGCTGTCCCTCTTCTGCGTTCTCCATTGATAGTCTATCTTCACATTGACCCACTACTCAGACTATTGATATAGAAATTTTGTAGATCTTATCATATTTCAGCATGTTGTACATTTCAGAGTTCCATGCACCCTTCACCTTATTATGCATTTGTCATGTAGAGACTACAGAGGAATTCATAAAATCATTGTCAGAAAAAAAAGGGCTATGTCATTTCCTCAACTGATGATGACATAAAAAAAATAAATAGAATTTCCATGTTTACTTGTGCCACTTTCAAAATCCAACAATTATTCTTTTTTTTTTGTTTTTTGTTTTTTGTTTTTTGGGTCACACCCTGTGTTGCTCAGGGTTTACTCCTGGCTGTCTGCTCAGAAATAGCTCCTGGCAGGCACGGGGGACCATATGGTACACCGGGATTCGAACCAACCACCTTAGGTCCTGGATCGGCTGCTTGCAAGGCAAACACCTCTGTGCTATCTCTCTGGGCCCTCCAACAATTATTCTATAGCATGACTTTGAAGAACTTAAGCATAGGGACTTTTTTTTTTCTGAATTTACGCTCATAATTCAACTTTTATAAAATTTGTCTCATTTGTGTACATATTAATAATCATATTTATGTACATATTATATAATGATACCTTTCTCTTGATTACAGAAAATTCAGCACAGGGATCATTCAAGTAGAAATGTATACCCTCCAAAGCTCTGTTATTCAGATGTGAGAGCTGACTTGAGTCAGCTACATCCTGTTTTCTATCCAGCTTTCTTTGGTTAAATCGTTGTAGGAGAGAGAGTGTACTATTTCTCAGCCCAGGCCCAAGATTGTCTTTGTTCTGCACTACATTTTGAAGGGAGCTAGTCCCTCAGGGTTCAAACTCCAGCAGATTCATAACCAATTAAGCATAAGCACTCACTGGTAACAGGAAAGCACCTGCCTTCTTGATTTCCCTTTTCACTAGAGCAACCGGTTCTCCTAGGTCCTGCAGGGGCTTGTTTTCAAGATGTGTCAGGCTCCGAATTACATCATAGCAACTTGGTCAGCGTTTTCATGACATGTGACTAGAGGACTACCTTTGGGCTAGGAAAATTGGCAAATGTCTCTTAAAATCAGTGGGTGTATATAAAATGCATTCTGGCATCCTATGCTAAAGTCTTTAAAATGATAGCAGAATGGAGAAAAAATTGTTTGTATGCATGAACAAAACAGAGCCTTTGATTTATGGGCATTTCTGCTGATGCAGCTAGTAACCATTAAAGGCTGGAGTGAGTGTCCTCTATCAGATAAAGTTAGAAAATAATTGGTTGTCCCTCAAGATCCTATCTGCCCAGTTTCAATTGTTACACTTTTAACCTTCCATGCACGCTGTGCTCTGGCCTACACATTTCTCTCAGTGGGGATAATTGTTCATGATCACAGGCCTTTGGACAGTTGACTCTTTCCATCTGGAGAGATGTATTCCCAAGACTGTTTGAAAAACTCACAGCAGCAAAAGAACAATGAACATGGATTGAGAACCTGGGAGATATCTCCCCATGGACTGAATTATAGGCTTTTATAAAGAGGCCCAAGTTCGATCCCCAGTACTACATGTTTTTCTGTGCACTAAAAGCCAGGAGAAACTCCCAAACACTCACCAAATAAAAATAATTAAAAGACCAAACACAGGAGTTGAAAATTTGTGTGCATACATTTTTAATAAGTTTCACTTCCTACTTACTTAATTCAAGCACATAAAGGAATAGAGTCAAACATTTTAATATAATCCATATTTAACAGATTTTGTTTTAAGAAGGAGAATTGAAGAAATCTAAAGCAACTAACAGACATCATTTAAAATTGACTTTGGTGGAAATGTGTCTTATGAAGATTTTCCTGAATTCTTCTACAACAAGCTAGGGCACTCCTTTATACAAGAGTACGATCATCCCAACCTATTTTTTAAGAAATAATCTGTTGATTAAGTGTTGGTGACTCATTAAACACAGAAAAATCCATAGAATGCACTTTTAAAAAATATTCATTTGTCTATTTCACTTTTCGTATTATGAAGATCTTCCTGAATACTTCTAAAACAAGCTAGGACACTCCTTTAGCCTCAAGAGTACAAACATCTCACCTTACTTCTTAAGAAATAATTTGTTGATTGAGAGTTTGTGACTCATTAAGTATAAAAAAATCTATAGAACACACATTTAGAAAACATTCATTTGTCTATTTCACGTATTGCATAAAACTAAGCATATTCCTGCTGTCCATATTACCCTCCGCTTTGATTTTATTCCTCTTTACTTATTATTTTTGATCAAGTAGCTTCACAAATGACAAGGTCTGTTTTTCTCATGATAAATAATTTTCTCCAAGATTAAAACTGATAATTAAAAATGAAATAAGTATTTAAAATTTCTACATGTAGAAAGAATACACTTTTAAATATTATACGAATCTAGTGGTAAGAAAACTGTATATTTACATCTCATCTGGAAAAGGGAAGTTTGATCAAATTTTAATAAAATGTATTGAGAAACATTTATTGATAATTTGATTTTTAATTATATAAAATTTGGTATTATAGTCATATTATTTAACCATGTAAACAAAAACTTAAAATTTGATAAAGAAAACATCAAAATTTTTTGTTTTTATTATTTATTTATTGTTTTAAATATTTTTATTTAAACATCTTGATTACAAATATGATTGTAGTTGGGTTTCAGTCATATAAAGAACACCCACCTTCACCAGTGGAAAATATCAAAAATTGAGAAGGAAAAATATTTAAGAAAAAATTGCAAATATTCTTTAAATTTGAATAGTTTTAAAGGACTGGAATATTGAATAAAATGTATCATTGCAAACCACAGACTCTACTCTTGTGTTTAAAAGAAGATGAAATTATATTCTAGGGGAAAACAAATGATGGTAGAGAAAAATACCTAAATACCTTATGTTTTCTTCATTCTTAGAAAAACTTGTGAGGTAAAATATCAAAAGAAAAACGAAAAGTTGACATGTTGATTTGTGTATGCTAGATATATATACACTATTATATATACTATATATACTATATATGTTATATACTATATATACTATATAAGTTATATAGTATATATATACATATATACATATATATACAATTATACATACACACACACACTATTTACTCTTTTGGTGGTGCTCAGGAGTTACTCCTGGTTTTAAACTGAGAAATTACCTATGATGATTCTCCAGGGAATATACAAGATGCTGGGAATGAACCTGGTTAGTCACATGAAGAGCAAGCACACTACTCACTGTACTATAGCTTAGGTTTTCAAAATCACTTTTTTAAAAGGAATATTAGGACCCAAACATTAACATGGAGCTAATATAAATTACTCCCCACCCAACTCTATCAATGCTAGTATAGGATTAGATTATTAGCTCTGTGAATATAAAAAAGACGTCTCTGTGTGTGTGTGTGTGTGTGTGTGTGTGTGTGTGTGTGTGTGTGTGTGTGTGTGTGTGTAGTGCTTGAAGCATAAAACCATATGCTTGCTAAATTAATCATGGGATTTTAAGTATTAGTGGAAAGATTACAGCTAACCAAACCCATATCCAATGGAATGCACAATTCTTAGTGCCATTATAAGAGAATAATTCAACTATTTGAAAAATTCTAGTGATGCAAAATCAAGAGGTAGTTGACCATTTTAGGAAGCATTAACTTCCTGCCTTTCTTTTTTATTTAACTAAAATAACCCATCCCATAATTTTAAATCTATATATCCTGTGCTATCTCATTGGGATAATTCAAAAATAAGTTATTCTTTTTGAAAGAAAAGCACTTCCAAGAACTAAATTCAGATAAGCACTCCACTGTAATGTCAGGATAAATTATGTCTCTTTCTATTTTTTCTGGTTTATAGTCCCAGTATTGCTAATTGCTTTGCTTTAGAGGGTTGCAAGTCTTCTTAGCATTCCTCTTATTCTTACTTAGTGCCAAATGTACTTTTTTTATAAAGCAGAAAATTCATTTATACTCTTACCTAAAGTCACTTCAAAGATTTTAGAGAATCTCTTTAAATAACTCAAGGAATAGGAAAAAAATGCCACACAATTTAAAATTGAAAATAGTATGATTTCACTTTGTACACATAAAGCTGTGTTTGAATAGCCTCTGAGTATATAAAAATTCGTAGAGATTTGCATAAAACATAAAATTAGTTTTAAAATAATTATGATTGAAGGTAAAGGAATTATCAGTATTTGATTTTATTATATTATTGTTGTTGAAAGCAAATCATGATTTGAAATATTTCTTTAATATTTTAAAGCTGAGCAATGTGAGGGATTGTTTTTTGGCCATGACTGGGAATTCTCAGGGCTTACTTCTTGCTCAGTTCTCAGGAATCACTAGTGACAGTGCTCTGAGAATCATATTTAATGGCTGTGTGCATTTGCCCTCTCTGTTGTACTGTTGTTCTGGCCCTTGAAATTGTTTCTGAGATGAATATTCTTTAAAGAACTCTATTAAGTCCTGTAACACAGATGCATGAAAATAAAAACAAAAATACTTAAACAAAATTAAGAAAACTAAAAATGTGTATAATAGTATCAATGAAGGTGAAAGGCCAAACAAAAATTATTACTCAATGCAAATTTTATATCAATAGCTAACCTTATATCTTAATCTATAGTGATAGGTTATGTGTAAAACAAAATAAAGTACTAGACTTAAAAGATTTTTAAAGCATACTCTTTCCCATAGGGCTGTTCATAATGAAAGTTAATACAAAGTAAATCCTTCATTTATGTGAATAAAATCTTACTATCAAATAACTGTCAGTGACTCTTGCTGAATTCTATTTATGAGTACATTATGGTTCTTTCTAGAGGTCCTGCCCATCTGACTTTCAGTGAGTGCTTACACAGAATATATGGCCTTTTCTAGAACTGGGAAATTTAATTAATTTGCTGGCACAGAGTACTTTTTATGTCTCATGCCTTTTTCCTGACCCTACGCAAGATTTCCATTTCCAAGTATGCTTCATATATTATGGAACTATATAATCTTAATGAATGTCTTCCATATGGTAATTACAGTGCTTGACATTATATTCTCAAAAGCTCCAGTGCCTACATAAATTCTCTCTATATTACTGAATATGGCTTTGCAAGTTGCCTGTATATATATATATATATATATATATATATATATATATATATATATATATATACTCATTCTGGATTTTCTTTAGGGGGGTGGGGAGGAAATTTGTTACATTCTTAAAGCAATACATATCTCTCTCTACCATCACTATTGAAGATGGATGTATGTTGTGTGAAAAATGCTTAATTTAATATATTTCACTTTTTTTCAACTGGAGGACAATGAAAAACAGGAAATATAGATTTATCCCACTCAAGATTTTACTAAAATGAGAGATTTGATTAACATTAGGGTAAAAAAATTATCTGTGTTTTTGTAGGCTATTCTGAGGACAAATAATCACATAAACATCAGGCAAATAAGTAAAATTAAAATAAACAACACTAATATGTGAGCCTCCTGTGTGTGTGTGTGTGTGTGTGTGTGTGTGTTTGAACTAAATTAAATAAAAAAACTGGATTCAGACAATCCTTAATTTTCCTTAAGTGAGACAAAGGTGAAAAGTGGGAAGGGGTTGAAAATGAAAACTAATTAGAATATTTATTAAGGAGCAATAGAATAAATATAGAAGAATTGTGGTCTGAGCGAGCCAATGAATGGGGATAAGAGGATTGCATTTTTTTCAGTATTTTAGGTAAGAAGTAGAAAAATCTCTTTGTACATTTAAGTGTCTTTTCAAAGGCAACTCTACTCAGATTTCAGTTTCTTCTGTGGAATTAACCTTTGCCAAAGATAAATTTGTGGTTAGCAGATTCTTGCACCCCTACCTTAGCTGATTTTTAACTTGGCTTCCAACTTTCTATAAAATATGGAAACTAGAAACTTATAAATTAGGGTGTCATTCTGGATTTGTCAGACTATATTTAACCTCCCTGGTACATAGCTTTCTTATCTGTAACATATGGAGACCTAACTAGATCAGGGAAGGGAAACACTCTTTAGTGATTACAAGTGTTGACTTATTTTTCTTTCTGAACTTTCTCTTGAGAAGAATTCTGAGAACTTGTTTTGATTCAATAGCAAAGAGGGCTAGGATCCTCTTACAGTCTTCTTACATAACATGTCAGAAGTCCTTTCATTCCAAAAAGAGGGAAAAAAAAGAGATGATTGCCATCAACTTAAGCTGCTATATTTCCCCTTTGATGTAGAACAGATACCTCTGTGCTTTTGAAAATATGTGAATCTAAGAAAAATTTTGCTGCTGTTAAAAGACAGGGTGAGGACAAGAAAGTCAATTATATTATTTAAAACACTTTAACGCAGATAAAAGACAAAGGATCCAAATCATTCTTTGTGATTTCAAAGGGCAATGTAAATTTCAGCAGGTCTAAAAGGAGGAAAATTATTTCTATATAAGGACAAACTGTATTCCTCTAAGAAATGCTCCATAAATTTTGTTCCATAGAATAGTCTATGCTCTAAAATCTGTGTAAATGAAGCTGGTAAAAATTAGGTTGCACTGTGATTTCTCAAAAAATATTAAATTTTTTTATTAATAATTTACTAGGTCAAGACAAGATAAACTCTAATGTTATAATGATATGTGAATCCATGATAATTATCAGGTATACTAATGAACACTTCTTTAATGGGATCAGTGATGTAATGTTCAACTATTTATCAGAACTGATGGTCGAGCATATATTTGATGGGTATTAGGCTCTGGGTTTATCACTGGTACTATATACTCTCAAATTGATCACATCTTCATTTAGAAAATAATGTTAATCATTGATTCAGGCATATAGGGCTATACATATTTGATTTGAAGTATATATAAAATAAATCCAATTTTATAAATAAGTCTTTAATAGAGAGGGTATTGATGATACCTTTTTTAGAGCTTGATAATCTTATTCAGAATATTATTAAAAAGTTTGGTTCTATTTCAGAATGAATTAGGATTTTTTAAATAACACAAAAGCCTTCATACTTTTATATGTAAAGTTTCTAATTATGGTACTTATGAAAGACTGAAGAATTTAGGAGGTTACTTTAAAATTGATTGGAACACAATATCATAAAAGTCAAGTTTAGATGGAATTAGACAGTTGGTTTGAAAAAGTGTCTCAAGAAGAGCCTGGTGGTCCTGGAGTGACAGTACAGGTGTTAAGGCTCTTGGTTTGCATGTAACAACACCCTTAAATCCCCAGGATTGCCTAGAGTTCCCTGAGCATGCAACAATATGATTCCTATCTCAGAGCTAGGAGCTAACCCTAAACACAATGGGGACAAAAAGAAAGAAAGAAAGAAAGAAAGAAAGAAAGAAAGAAAGAAAGAAAGAAAGAAAGAAAGAAAGAAAGAAAGAAAGAAAGAAAGAAAAAGAAAGAAAGAAAGAAAGAAAGAAGAAAGAAAAGAAAGAGAAAGAAAGAAAGAAAGAAAGAAAGAAAGAAAGAAAGAAAAGAAAGAAGAAAGAAAGAAGAAGAAAGAAAGAAAGAAAGAAAGAGAAAGAAAGAAAGAAAGAAAGAAGAAGAGAAAAGAAAGAAAGAAAGAAAGAGAAAGAAAGAAAGAAAGAAAGAAAAAAGAAAGAAAGAAAAGAAAGAAGAGAAAAGAAAGAAAGAAAGGATGGAAGAAAGAAAGAAGAAAGAAAGAAAGAAAGAAAGAAAGAAAGAAAAGAAAGAAAGAGAAAGAAAGAAAGAAGAAGAAAGAAAGAAAGAAAAAGAAAGAAAGAAAGAAAGAAAAAATGAAAGAAGGAAAGATAAAAGAAAGAAAAAGAAAGAAAAAAGAGAAGGAAAGAGAAGAAGGAAAGAAGAAAGGATGAAGAGAAAGAAAGAAAGAAAAAGAAAGAAGAAAGAAAGAAAGAAAGAGAAGAGAAAGAAAAAAAAGAAAGAAAGAAAGAGAGAGAAAGAAAGAAAGAAAGAAAAGAAAGAGAGAAAGAAAGAGAAAGAAAGAAAGAGAAAGAAAGAAAGAGAAAGAAAGAGAGAGAGAAAGAAAGAGAGAGAGAGAAAAAGAGAGAGAAAGAAAGAAAAAGAAGAAAGAAAGAAGAAAGAAGAGAAGAAGAAGAAAGAAAAGAAAGAAAGAGAAAAAGAAAGAAAGAAAGAAAAAAGAAAAAAAGAAAGAAAGAAAGAAAGAAAAAGAAGAAAGAAAGAAAGGAGGAAGGAGGAAGGAGGAAGGAAGGAAGAAGAAGAAGGAAGGAAGAATAAGAGCTAGAAAAGTGAGAGGAAGAAAGGGAGGAATAGAGGGAAAGGAAGGAAAAGTGGGGGAGAAATGAAGGGAAAAGGAAGAAAAGGAGGGAAATAAAAAAGATACAAAGGAAAAAGGAAGAAAAGAAGGAAAGAAGGAAGGGAGGAGGGAAGAGAAGAAGGAAGGGATAAAGGAGGAAGGAAGGGAGATTATTGCAAAGGGAGAATGAGAGGGAGGAAGGAAAGGTACATTTAACACTATAATTATTTTTGAAGATTTAAAAAATAACTTTAGAAAATAAAACACAGGCAACAATATTCTGTTAGGAAGCCTTTTTAATTTTTTTTATTTAAAAAATTGTTATACCAATTGCTATTTAGAGGGCACTAGGAATACACATAGCAGTGCTGTGGGCGGAGAGCTGTGGGTGAAGATTAAATTCAGAAATTCAAACGTGCTAAGCAGGTGATTTAGCAGTTGACTTCTAGGCCCCAAACCTCCTTTATTTTGGAAAGAGGCCACGATGAGAAAAATATATGTTCATTTAGTTTTGAGGAAGTATTCTGAAATTTATTTTATATTTTAAGAAATTGAATTGCTTCAACATATATCAGTTTACAGCTAAAAGACATGATTATAGGGCAGCATAGTAATGTTTTTTTTCTTTTATTGGGATGTTCCCTATGGGCTCTGTTCTGATCCCTAGAAGCTACACCTGACAATACTCAGTTTAGCAATTTGGACCTAATAGTTTTGTGTGGCAGTGTGGCTTTGCTTGTGTCTAGTGTGCTAAGGGTTCTAAGGCCTTCCTGAAGGAGTTCACAGGCCACCATTGACTAGGGAAACTTGTGGTGGTGGGTACAAACTCAGCCCCACCCTGCCCAGGCATTAACTCCTGCCCTTTGAGCTATCTATCAAATTAAGTACAAATAGTAATTTCACATACTCAATAATTACTTTTAAGGTGTAATGGTGGAATAAATCACTAACAACTTATTATCTTTTTCAATAAGGTATGATGATCAACTATCAAAGTATTTTACTAAGTATGTAAAGATAATTTTTTCTAGTTATGGATCAGTTGCTAGCCGTTTCATTTTAATGTAACTCTAAGTAACAGTGAGTAGTCTTTTAAGGAATTATCAATTAGCTGAATGCTTGTATTTTTTGGTGAGGAAAATTCAGCTGATTGGTTGCTAATGTGAAGTTCATAGCATTAGATTAGCTAAATTGAATGATTAAATTGTTTTAAATAAAATACAGAGCCACCTACAATTTGATAAAAACATCCTGAATATTTTCCAAATATACTATTATTCAAGCATCACAACAATAATTTAATATAAATTTAGCTTTCACCTCCAGATATACTTTATTTATGAGATTCAGTTAATGAGAATGTCTACATTTTTAAATTTCATTTATAAATGGAAGCAGAGTGAAAGGAACATATTTGCTATATAAATTTATTTTTGCTTAGATTTCACTGTGGTCTGCTTTAAGGAAATACATCATATATACAGCAATTAAAACATAATAATTAAAAGCATGCTTATCTGCAGGGTTATTATACAGTCCATATGTTAGGTTTATAAATATATACTTATTGTGTGATGTAAATATATAAATATATATTTTTGGGGAAAAGTTGAACATTACCGTGGCCTACTTCTAATCATTTCGAAGGGAAAATACTCCAAATTTTGTAGCAGTGAATAGCCTGCTATAAAGTGTACATTGACATTGTTATACTTCATTTAAAAGTGTCTTTCCGGGGCCGGGAAGGTGGCGCTAGAGGTAAGGTGTCTACTTTGCAAGCACTAGCCTAGGACGGACCACGGTTCGATCCCCGGCGTCCCATATGGTCTTCCCAAGCCAGGGGCGATTTCTGAGCGCATAGCCAGGAGTAACCCCTGAGCGTCAAAGGGGTGTGGCCCAAAAACCAAAAAAAAAAAAAAAAAGGAAAAAAAAATAAAAGTGTCTTTCCTATCCTTGCATAGATGCTGTATTTATAAACAACATTTGCATATTACCTCTTTAGAACTTTAATAACATTAATTACATTGTTAAGTGTCTATGTGCTATGTTTGCCATTGCCAATTCGATGATATGAAATTGGTAGATATTTAAAAAACAAATGGAAGTTGCCTGAAACACTTTATAGTACTAAAAATGTTTACTTTCATTTATTTACCAAGTGGTTATATATTTATTTATCTCTTTTATTTTGAATAAATAATTTGCAGCTTCTCTTTTATTCAGCACAAGTCCCAAATGAAAGGAGATATAGACTTAATCAATGAATAATTTTCTGGCAAAGCAAAGCCCTTACACTGTGACTTGCCATCTATTAAAATTTGATAGTCTACTCACTACATGTTCTATTCTTTTACCATAAAATAATAACATAGTAGTATATCTTAGATTTCCAAAAGTTTAAGTGGGCTTTATACAGCCAGATGGAAATGGAAGGAGGAAGAGAGAGGAAGTAAGTAGGAGGGGACACAAAATAAAATATTTATTTCAAGATACATAAAAATTATTCAAATATGTAAAATGAAATACTATAAACCATTAGGAGTAATAGATGAATAAAATGAAATATTTAAGTGTGAAACTAAAAATTAATAGATAACTTTTAATTTTCATTTAACTATTAATTATGGCCACATTTATGTATTTTTATTTTTTACTTTTTCTGTTCCAGGATTTTCTAAATTTTAATAATACAAAGAAACTTTTCTGCTAAATGGTCCTCCTCTATCCTCATATAACACAAGTTAAAATGTATGAGAATATTTTATGCTACAAAACGCGAGAGTGATAGCAAGTACAAAAATGAGATTCAAATATCCTTACTCAATTGATCAAAAAGGATATAAACTTTTGGTTAAAAACAAAAAAAAGTAATTAAGATGAGTTTGCTCTCTTTTGTAATACAGAACTTTTGAAATTAGAGTTTACTTGATTAAAGAGTTTAATCACCACTCTGGTGTGGTCCCCTGAAAACCAATAGATGCATGTGTGGAAATGTGTGTATTTGTATACTTAAACATTTGTAATTTTCAATTAAGGTAGAAACTTGTTAGATTAGACTCTTATCCCATTCTATGTTCTCATTCTATGTAAATGGAGGCAGAATTTTGAAACTGTAGTGAAATATTCAATTTCCTATCAGTTACATCTTGTTAGCTGTTCCACTTGTTTGTTTTACCTATGGAAATGACATCTCACTGGGCTTCTAAAGTAAATGTTCTAAGCCTGCATACCAAGTTTTATCTCAGTGTTTTAATCACTCTTAATAGTTCCATTACATGGGGTGTGTGGGGAATAGGAATATTTTACAAGTTAGTTAGGGAGACAGAAGAGGTGTGCCACTGGGTTTCTATTGAAACTAGCATGAAACACAGACCTAGGTCACAGAATCTGTAATCAGGAAGATCTCAGCAGCACTGACTCAGAGTCCTCTGGCTTTTGGCCTAAGTTTAGTCAATCAAATTGAAGGTTTCTAAGTATAAAATATCATACCATATGTTGACTAAATTTCTGTTTTGAGGCTTAAAAGTCATATTCCTTTCTAACTTTAGCTTTGATTAACATTACTTTTCCAGGTTTGGTATATAATCTTTCTGTTAGTATCAAAGATCCCTAAATTATAAGACTTTTTCTCAGTTTTTTTGTGTTAAAGATTAAACCATCTGTTTACATGCTTACAGTATAATATATCATTACAAAAATGCTAATCAATATCATCTAGGAATATGTCCTTTGTGCCCAATTTGATTCTAGGTGCCAGATAGAATTTAATCTGACACATATAGTATATGTATGTATATACATATATATGTTATTTTTTTCTGTTTAATTTTAAAATAAGAAGCTGAATATATCTGCATTTTTTAATAGTATAAAGTTAGCAAATGCCATATTTAGTGAGTTTAGAATTTATGTTACCTGCCAAACCTGAGCACAACAGAAAGAAAAATGGAACATAACAGCCAAGCATTCTAATCCTTTTTCTCATTTTTGAAAATTATTCACATGCTGTGAAGCTCAGGGGTTATTTCCTGGTTCTATACTCAGATATTGCTTCTGGTAGACTCAGGGAACCATATGTGATGCCAGAGATTGAAATTGAATTGGTCCCAGGTTGGTGCATGCAAGGCAAACACCCTACCCTCTGTGCTTTCTCTTCGGCCTCTCATTTCTGAATAACATTTAAGGTCTCATTCTGCTGTAAGTTAAAGTATTTTTCAATTCTGAGACTCAGACTTAATTTAAAAAATAATTCTGACTTAATTCAAAAGATCACTGAGTCTCATGGATTCTGACAATACCTGAGAGATCATATTTTACATGAATAGACTATTCATGGGATAAAAACTTTGATAAAATTTAGATACAGAAACATCATTCCACTTATATATGTTGATTTTGATTCTTTGATATTACTTCAAAATTTGCATTTTAATTTTTATAAGAAATATTCCATTTTAACTACAGTTAAAACTGTTGATTAATTTATCCTTGCAATGTTATAAAACAGGGATTATCTTGCAGTTCAGAGTCCATTTTATTTCTTTTTGAGGATATAGGGATAGGTCACTCCTGCTGCTGCTCAGGGCTTATTCCTGACACAAATCTCACCCCTAACTCAGGGATCACTTCTGGTTGGTCCTGAGGGCTCATTTTTGGTGCCAGAGATTGAACTCCAGTAGGCTGTGTGCAAGCCGAGCATCTTACCTGCTGAGCTATTTCTCTGGTTCCAATCCTCATTTTTGGGGGGATATGTCTCATTCACAGATTTAGTTTGTTATATAGGGAATGATATATTTATTCTGGTATATATCATTTCATTTTTCAGATCTTAACACATGAGAAACATCATATATTTTTTTGCTTACTCTCAGAGGATGGTCAGAAATAGCAGCAGGAGATAAACATTTCAGAATTTTGGTTAACAAAAGTGGCTTAGTAAGAACACCAGTGTATAATAACTTTCAGACACAAAAGAGGAAAGAGCTGGAAGTTACAGCTCACTTCATGAAGCTCACCACAAACAGGGATGAGTTTAGTTAGAGAAATAACTACTTTTTGAACTAGCCTAATAATGAGAATGTACAAGGGAAATAGAAAGCCTGTCTAGAGTACAAGCGGGGGTTGGGTGGGGAGGAGGGAGATTTGGGACATTGGTGATGGGAATGTTGCATTGGTGATGGGTAGTGTTCTTTACATGACTGAAACCTAAACACAATCATGTATGTAATAAAGTTGTTTAAATAAAAAAAATTAGAAAAAGAAAAAAAAAGAACACCAGTGTATTAAAATAAAGGAAGTGAAATCATTCTACATTGATTTTTGACAACTCTGGAATTCACATATAAATTTTAAAGTCATTTCTTCTCCCCACTTCTTATATATAGTACTATTCCCAATTATAGATAAAAAGAAATGCTTTCAACCCAATTGCTTAAAATTTATTTCAGAATGGAGCTAGAGTGATAATATAGTGAGCAACTCACTTAACTATTCATATGGCCAACTCAGGCTCAATTTTCGACACCTCATTGGTCTTATAACACCATCTGGCATGGAACCCAGAGCACAGAGCCAGTAGTAATCCCCAAATGCCACCAGGTATGGACCACAATTAAACAGCAGTAACTTTTCTCTCTAAACTTGTGTGTGATATTCAGTTATGCTATTTTGTTTTAGTGCTCATTTTTCAATTCATATATATGTTATGTATATTCACCCAATTTGCTTAAGGCATTTTTAATTTTCCATTATAAATGTGTGTTTATCAGATTTATCTAGATATGCTGTGCTCAATAAATCTTAGTATATGTCAGTTTATATTCTGATACAATTGATCAAATGTAAGTGATATATTTTGAAAGTGGTCTTTTAGATTAAACTCATGCATGAAATTATGTTCTAGTGTGTTGAGCAATAGACTAGTATAAACACTGTCTTTGATTACCCTGTCTAAAAAATAGGAACTGAAAATATTTGGATAAGCCAAAGTCTCTAGACATATCATTTGATTGAATAATCTATATGTCTAGAATTTTAATTCTAAAATATAATGCCTTTAAGACTAAGAGGCTCATTACGGGGAAAAGTGCAAAATATACTTGTTTAAACCCTTTTTGAAGTGTAATAAATTACTGCTGTCAAAATAATGTTATTTTAAATATGTTGATAAGAGTGTTCTTATCACGTTGTTGCATCTTCCTGAAGCATTTTCTCTGGAGATCACATGGCGAGGTATCAAGTCACCTTTCTCCAATCATGCAGAGCAAATCAGCCTCAAAATTCCAAGCATTTATCCCCATAAGAGATGTTATCTCATGCTGTTGAATCTTCATATGCAAATTAGCTTTCTAACTCATTCTAAAGTTTAGAGAAATTAAATATTTTTTAAATTGCCAGCTGGAGATAAGCATATTAAATATTTTGCCCTTTTGTGTTCTTGCATCTGATCCTTCCATAAAAATAAAATCTTTGAAGTTTTGTACTCTTTCAAAAAGAAACTTTATAAAAGGAGGAATGATGTTTTTCTCAATTTAATAGCAAGCGCTGTCATGTTATTAAGAATAAACTCAAAAGTAAAATCCAGCAAGTATAACCATTTTAATCCAAAAGATATTTCTGAGGAGGAAAAATGTATTTTCCTTTTGCAGTCTTTTAGGACAATTAATTTTCTGTTCACACAGATGATTTAGGTGGATAACCTGGCCTGTTAAACATGTTCGCTTTTTTCTGACCATCAACATTATAACTCATAAGCCTTTCCAAAGCAAGAGCTATTTAAATCAAAGGATTTTCATTGTAGATCTCTGACTGCTGCTGGCTAGATGTCAGAGCTTGGAAGATACTCTCTAAGTAATTCTAAGCACTGTTCTCCAATCAGCATATATTATTGCAGAGTGAGAACTACACCGTCAGAATTTCTATTGAAGTAATAACTCAGCCATTTGAACTTTGAGTCATACCTACTTAAATATCTCTCCTGGATTCAAACATGCTATGCTCTTTTACTTTTATAATGGTGTTCAGAGCAAAGGACGCTGTTTTGATTTCTCTAGTCATTCATTAGCGAGAGTTATCATTGCTTTTGTGGTAGAATTTATTATCCATAAAATGGTTCATGGCTTTTTTATATGTTATTCCCAAATGCAAAATAATAGAACTTAAAAAAAAACAGAGAATACTGGGCCTTTGGATATGAGAGTAAAGGAAGAGAAATGCATTAAACATTTTACTGAGTTTAATATATTTAAGGGAAATATTATATGTTATGTAGATGAACACAACCATGTTTTCTCTTTTATTCCCTCCTTTTCCCATCTTTCAAGAGAAAAAAAGAAGACAAAAGTTGCTGTCTAGATGAAATAAAGCATCTTGATCTACTCTTTACCAAAGGCTCCATATTGTTAGTAGCTGAAATGGAAGTGCAATGTGTAATCATATTTGACTATGTGCAACTAGGAAACCAAAGCCTTCCTCAGATCATATAGCATATTATTGTTAAAGTTAAGGCTAAAAAAAGTATAAAAATGAACTTCAAGGTTAAAATTTAATTATTTTCAGGACATACTTTACTAAGAAGAGCATAAAAGTGTGAATTAAGAGCCCTCATTTGAACTTGTCCCAGGAAATAAAACAATTAACAACATTACTCCTTGTTTTCTCTATTGAGACTTGATGAAATTGGGCTAAAATGTAAAAATATCACATACTTGAACATATGTATGTATATATAGTGTTGTTGTTGTTCTTATTGTTCTTGTTTAGGATCAATCCAGGTGGTGGTCAAGTATTATTCCTGTCTATACTCTCAGAAGTTATTCCTGGCAGACTTATGGGATACAGGGAAACAAACAAACCCTTGCAAGGCAAATACTCCAGCCCCTAAATATTATTTTTTCCTATGTGCTAGATGTTTTAAACAAAAAAATTTAGAGGAGGCTGGAGAGAAAGCACAGTGGTAGTGTGTTTGCCTTGCATGCAGATCCAAGACTGACAGTGGTTAGAATCGCAGTATCCCATATGGTCTCCGAACCTGCCAGGAGTGTTTTCTGAACTCAGAGCAAGGAGTAATCTTTGATCAGCCTGGTGTGACCCAAAAACCAAAACCAAAAGCAAAATATCCAGTTTTTATAATTGGATTTTTAAAACAAAAGTAATTTTTATAATAAAAATATCTCTTGAAGCTATTTTAAAACCTTATAAAGTCTAGGGCTAGGAATTATTGAATGGTCATAAGAGTAAACAAGGGCTAATATTACAGGAGAAAAAAAAGAAATATGACTTATTATCTTTTTAATTAAATTATAATTTTAGACTATATTTTCAAAGAAATCATGAGAGATCCCAATAGATATTGATATAGATATTTTCTAAAATATGGTCAAACATAATACTTTAATAGAGTCAAAAATGTTCGTTTATTCATTATATTATATTCCTCAATGAACAGTATGCTTATGGTCTTTTATTAGTTCACGCATTTCTTTTTTGTGCATGTTTGTTTGTTTTTGTCTTTGGACCACACATAGCAGTGTTCAGGGGTTACTCCTGCCTCTACACTAGGAACGGCTCCTGGCATGTTCAGGGGACCATATGAGATGTTGGGTATTCAAGCTGGGTCAGTTCCGGGTCAGCAAAGGGTCATGCAAGGCAAATGACCTACCCTTGTGCTATCTCTACAGCCTCCCCCACTTCTTCTTAAAATTATAATTTTTACTCTTTGTGAGGCAGCTTGCCAGATAATGATTTGCAGATAATACAGTTGTGTTAAATTAAGTACATACTCAACAGTTGAAATGCTAAGTCTAACAGAAGTCCTTAAGATATTATATTTTCTCTTTCTCGCCTTGAGGCACACAATCACATGCACATTATATAATACCTATTATATGAGCCAATTATATATACATATTTAAAAGAGGGTTTTCTTCAAATTATGTAAAAATAAATGTATTAATAAATGTTGACATTCATAAGAAACATTATATGTAGGATTACTCAAAAATCAAGGATCAAAGAATTTAAAAGATGAGACATCAATGGCCTTGAGTCCTAACTCCTAGCATTTAGTCTAATAGGGTCCTTATAGTTTAAAAGACTATGGATGAATACTTTTTTTTTTTTTTTTTTTTTGGTTTTTGGGCCACACCCGGTAATGCTCAGGGGTTACTCCTGGCTATGTGCTCAGAAGTTGCTCCTGGCTTGGGGGACCATATGGGACACCGGGGGATCGAACCGCGGTCCATCCAAGGCTAGCGCAGGCAAGGCAGGCACCTTACCTTTAGCGCCACCGCCCGGCCCCGGACGAATACTTTTTAATGAAACTTTCCATTTCTGACTGGCACAATTGTATAATATACCAACATCTAGAAAATTTATGTCAAAATTTAAAATAGCTTTGATGTTTGTTTTCAAATCTGGTACTAAATTGGGAGTCTTGAGTAAAGGATTATTTTTCTGTCACATGCAACTCAGTTTATATTACTTAGAAAGGGCCCATAAATTTTTGAAAAATAGATTTCATGAATTTATTAAAATATGTCTTTAAGACCATAATGTTAGACATAAGACATTTCTTTTTATAGTCCACATTACTCCTCATTTACTTGTCTTATCTGACAAATAGTGTTTGAATGGTCACTGTGTTCCAAATACTATGTAGCTTACCTGTACACATCCAGGATTCAGGGGGAAAAAACAGCATAATGTTGGTGTCAGAAGAAAATATGTAATAATTTATATACAGAAAGAATTTTATGCCAACAAAAACTTAAGAAAGGAATTTTGGAGACCAGAGAGATAGAGTAAGGGTTAAAGCACTTATCTTTCATATAGCAGATTCCAATTTAATTCTCAGCAATCAGTATATGTGTATGGTTCCCCTGAGTATTACCTGGGGTGATCTATGAACACAGCTGACTGTGTTTTAAGAAACAATAACTGCAACAAAAAACAGGTGAAAAGTGGTCAAAATCTAGGAATTCCAGGAACAGAATCATGTTACATTTTTTACTTAATCAAAAATAACCTGAGCCTCAATATTTCTCTCAACACTCTTCTTATAATTGTTCATGCCTTTTCGTTTCACCAAAATTACAGTGTAATCAGAGATCTTTCAAAGGATGATTTAGTCCATTTGCCTGTAATTCAGGATTTTAACATAACATGTAGTTGCCTAAGTATGATTAGTTTGTATGTTTCCAGGCAATACAAACCAAAATGAGTCTGTCATTCAGTGTCAAAGAAAGGAATCTGGCATATAATAATTGAGGTGATGTAAAGCAATTCATAATTACTCGAGCATGTATGAATCTTGATATATCTGTATTTTCCTTGCTCTATTGCATATTCTTCTTTATTTTTGCATAGCCTCTATTTATACATTAATGGCATCAAGTAGTAGAACTTAGACAATAGCTCTAGAAACTTGCATAAAATGATCGCCTCTCCTTCTCTTTATAACACTTCACATGTATTACAATTAGAGACTATTTGCTGAGCCCATTTTGTTTAAAACTCTGTGCCAGAAACAAAGAGTCATTTCAGTCCTACAGACAGGGCAGTCTCAAGCGAAAAAGCAGAGCTTTTTTTTTTTTTTTTTTTTTCACAGTCAGTGTCCATTCTGAATGTCTCATGCCTTTGCTGTACCAGTTTGTAAATGCTTGGAATGCCATTCTATATAAACACAAACAATCCCTGGGCATTTTAAGGTAAACCTCATGGTTCCTTTCTTGAAGCTGAACTACATAAACTATGTGAGAAAAATTCTAGATAAAAATACTCTGATTTAGTTTCATAATTTTATTTCTTTATTATTTTTTGCGGGGGGAGGGTGGATAAAAGCACATTCAGTTTTTCACAGCTAACCTTGTTGCTGTTACCAGGGATCACTCAGAGTGGGAACTGGGGACTATATGGGGTGTCTAATATAGGAATAGCATAAGTCATATGAAAGGCAAGAACCCTACTTGCTGTTCTATCTCTTCAGCTCCTTGTTTACTTTTTTTTTTTCTTAAAAGTTCCCCAGAGGAGTGTCCATTCCTGTCCTGTTGAGCCCTTTCATGAGCTGAAGGACATGGTGGAAAGATAATTTAGGGAGTATGTACAAGAGGAAGTAAGCAGGGCATCAATTTGATGTCTTTCCTCTTCAGATAAACTAAAAAATATTAAAATACCAATGCTGTAGAAGTTGGTCCAAATTCTCAATATCTTCATGACTAATTTTTAGAACTCTAAATGACACTTAATTCTTCTAGACAAAAATTGCTTAAAAGAAAGGATAAAAGAGAGGGCATAGAGAGAAAAAACGAAGCAGAAAAAGAAAGAAAATATGAGTTAGAATACTAGTAGCTGAAAACTCAATTAAAATACATCTTTATCCATGAGTGTGGAACAAAATGTCTAAGTTTGTATTGTTTGAATGAAACATACACCCAACTTTTGAGACTCTGTGATTTACAATGCTAGTTACAATTTCATGTTCTAATTTTATTTTTATTTTTTTAAGAATCTCTCCAATGGTGCTCAGGTCTGTACCCAAAACTCCTTGGAAATTTGTGGTGGTGGGAATGACATTCAGGACCTTGCATAGGCCAGGCATATACTCCATCTTGTGGGCTTTTTCTCACTTAGATTTTCTGGCTCTGTATATCAACAATGATGAAAATTTTGGACTTAGTGTAAAATCACAATCATGTTCAAATCTTTATATATATATACATATATATGTACATGTTTATATGTATATATAAATCTTTATTTAAGCACCATGATTACAAGCATGTTTGTAGTTGGGTTTCAGTCACAGAAAACAGAATAACCCCATGTTCAAATATTAACATCTTTACTTAGTCACTTTAATGGTCTTACGATCATTTATGGGAGTAGTTAGGGAGAACTCAAAAGTGGTGATTACTTATCATTTATATCTTCCTATGCTCTATGAATTAAGTTTAATTAAGATCACCACATCACATCACATCACATCATATGTATTTATTTTATATGAAAAAAAAGCAAGGCTTACAAGGCTTATGGGGCCTGCGCGAGCAGTAGCACAGCGGTAGGGCTTTTGCCTTGCATGCAGCTGAACCAGGATGGACACAGGTTCTATCTCCGGCATCCCATATGATCGCCCTAGCCAGGAGAAATTTCTGAATGCAAAGCCAAGAGTAACTCCTGAAGGCCCCCAGGTGTGGCCGAAAAATAAAACCAAAACCAAAACCAAAACAAAAACAAAACAAAGAAAAGCTAAGCTTAGAATTATTCATTTGGCCTCATCTCCCACAAAATTTACTCACCAGATAGTAAGATTATAATTTAAACTTGTGTAGTAGGCAAATACTGTTCTGTTTTATATACATTCCCTACATGTAGTGCCTGATGCCTTGATAAATAAGTTGCATTTTATTAATAACAACTCTTATGTTTCAGACATCTTATTTAAATTACACAGAGTGTAACAGTGTGTCAAAATGGTAGTTTTGTTTTATTCCTGGAAAAATAATATTGTATATGAGTTGAATTATACCTTTTCAACACCAGACATTCTATTATTTTTTCAGTTCAAAGAAGTTGGTCGATGTGTGCTCAACATCAGACATTCTTGTGTTATACTATTATATTTAGAGGTTTGGAAGCAAAGCATTGTTTACTTTGCCATTGCTAAATATCGCAGTCAATGCTAGTATGTGATTTTCAGCATGTTTTTAGCAGCTATGGAGCATTGTCTAAAATTATGTTTTATAAGTAATAGTAGGAATCCAGCTACTGCACTGATGCTGTACATGTCCATATATTGGAGCACAACCTAGTCTCCAATTATTCTGAATTTTAGCAGCTGAGTATATAAGAAAATAAACCTAAACACCTGCTGTGTGTTTATGTAAATCAAGTTTAGGAAAGATATCATTTCCTTCAAAATGTCCAGGTAATCATTGTTCAATAATTCCACCTTTATTAGCAACTACCATAACTTTGATCAGTATTTCTTTAGTAATCTGTAAGATATTTATACCTGTAGACTTCCATTATTGAAGCAGAATCACTTTCTTCACTCTACATCCCATCACCATCCCCATCATTTTCACCTTCTCTCTCTCTCTCTCTCTCTCTCTCTCTCTCTCTCTCTCTCTCTCTCTCTCTCTCTCTCTCTCTCATACACACACACACATCCACACACAGTTCTTGCAAATATTTTCAACCACTTTTTATCCAAAATTTAGAGACTGAGATACATTTTGGGTCAGCCTGTCTTCGTTCAATGATAGATCTGTTAAAGACACACTAACTAGTCATGGCACTTGAAAAATTATATCTGATTAGAATGATAAGCTCCAAAAGTCATCTTAACAGTAAAACACTGAGATGATTTTTTAAAATAATATTCTTACCTCTTCTGGAATATCTAAGAAGCCAAACTCTCTATAAGTGTAGATGGTGGTCATATTTTTCTGTGTAAGATGAAAATGAAAATCTAGCATAATTGTCAGATTTTTATTATGAAAATGGAAAGAGTTTTATGATTTCTTAGTCTTACAAAAATAGTTACTAAAATTCATAGGCAGGTATGGCAACTTAACAAAGTGTTTCTTTTGATTATAAATCTGGCACTTGCCTTGTTACATTGCTTTTACGTTTGTTATTGGTAGAAGATATTTCAATGCTATTTTGCCCCACAATGAATAATTACAGAAGGTAAATATGTGAAGACCTCTCTACTGTAGAATAAAAATATGTCTTCTTTTCCCACCAAAATTAGAAACAGTTTCTTTTCTTTTCTTTTCTTTTCTTTTTTCTTTCTTTCTTTTTTTTTTTTTTGGGTCACACCCAGTAGCACTCAGGGGTTACTCTTGGCTCTGTGCTCAAAAATTTCTCCTAGCAGTCTTGGGGGACCAGATGGTATGCTGGGATACCCTTTTCTGCATGCAAGACAAATGCCCTACCTCCATGATAACTCTCCAGCCCCTTAAAACAGTTTCTAATATAGATACTTTCATCAAAACTTCTCATGAGCACATGGCATATAAGATGTAAAATAATCAAGACAATGCCAAACTTTTTTTAAAGGTCCTATATAACACAAACAAATTATTTCTAAAACATAGTTACTCTTAACAGATCTTATTTTGTTGATAATATCAGTGGCCTCATCACCTCACACCCCACAACCCAGTCATCATACCACCTATCATATGTGTAATTGCTTAAGCACAATCAGGCTGGTACATCTAACTGTGCTCCACCCTAACACATCCCCATTGACATAGACTCAGTTTATAATGGAAACTTACACTCACTCTGAAATTAGCTTATTCTAAGATATGGCTTTCACATTCATTTTCCATTAAGATTGTTTCTTTCAGTGTCCTTTCATTTTTACAGGTGTTTCTAGGATACATCTAAAAGCAAAACAAATAATTCAGTATGAAGAAGAGATATAAAAAATACTGATTTCTCAAAGTATAATGTAACATAAAAATTACATATCCAAAAAGAACATCCCTAAAATGCATTATAAAGTGATGTTGGACATGTGTGAATATCAACATAAACTTTCCACTAAATGTATAAAATATTAAACATATATATAAATATTGAGAGCTGAGAGAAATTGTGGAAATATAATGGGCATGCTAAATATTGGGTTAAATTTTACATTGATTGAATGAACATAGAGAAAAGTGTGAATACAACCTAAAAAAATATTAAGAAATGCTGTGCCATGTTTGGGAAGGAAATTATAATTAGGTTGCAAAGTTTAAATAGATGAATTTGGATAGTAAATTAGAATTAAATTATGGACTTTTAGGTTACCTAAACAAGAAATTTATTTTGAGGGTAATGAAGAATTGTCTGTAGTTCTTGAATAGAAAATGTCCTTATTGGAATAAATTGGTCTAGCTGTATTGCCAAAGAAAAGGTGATAATTGAGATAGGGAAGGATAAAAGGGGTAAACACATATATGTTGTCTAGTTCAGGAAATAAAAAAAATTATCAGTAGTATTGACTCCAGGAAAGTGTGTAAAACGAGGTAAATATGAGATAGAATTGTGCTAGCAGAGTATACTAGGGGTTGTTTGGCTTCTAGGAACCAAATCTCCAATTTCTTTCATTTTATTTTTTTCTTAAAATATATAACCATATATCTGTTTTCCTTGAGGGCAGAATTTCATTATAATTCATTTTCTCTTAAAATAAGTTCCCAAAATGTTGCTTTCTCTTATATATATGTATATATATGTAAATATATATACATATATATATGGACTATGTATATAGTCTAAAACTTGTAGGAAATTTTATTTTATTATTTTTATAAGTTTTATATATATTTTAAAACTACAAGTTTTAGCCAGTTCCTAGCTAAGAAATTAGGACAGGAAGAAATGTTAACAAGGGCGAGAAGTATAGAATTATGGCAGATAGTCTGTTGTCAAACCAACTCTCATCTTTGTCATTAAACATAAGAAAAAACAAACACTCATAGAAGTATCCCAGTATCTCTTGCCTAGTTCTGTATACAAATATTTGTAGATAAAATCCTATCATAGCCATATTTTGCTATTTTTTTTTTTTTACTTCTTAAACCTGAGTTTCTCTTTTTGATAATCAAATATAATGCTGTGGATACCTGATGAGAAAAACGTTACAGGAAAAATAGAAGTTTTCCTTAAGATTTTAGTACTTTCTTCATAATTATATATGTCTTTTTCCTTTTAATGTGATGCATGTTTCATTTCATAACCAAGCATTAGATACTTAATGAACTAAATTGGATAATAGAGACTTTCACCACCATAAGACCCACATTTTTCATGATAATTATAAGAAATAGTGGAAGATGTCATGGGACTTGACTAACTAGAAACTACCAGTTGTGTGTTGGCTAAGAAAAAGATTAATCTTTCCCTTCAGCTAATTTCTGATAATTAACTAAAATATCCTGGAGTGCCAGGGCAAATTAAGCATGTAAGGTAGTACTTTATAACCTTCCTTCGAGAGTAAAACCTATTCAATAGTCTACATAGCCCGGTGATATTTAATATAAGTTACATTTTAAAGATTCCAGAATACCATGATATAAATGATAATTTATGAGTGCTATTTGGAAGAGTATAGATTTTGGGGGGGGATGTTTGAAGAGGTTAGTTGGGAGGAGTTAAATCAAAAAGATTCTCTTTATATAAGTTAACAAATTTTTCTACTCTTTTTAGCTTGTCAGTTAGTTTATATCTTTCCGTAAAGAACCAAGAAAAAATTACACTAATTTTCTGGTTTTAGACTAACTTTGGAATGAGATCTTTGCCAGCCTGACAGCAAAGAGAATTCAAGAAGCAAGTAATGCTCAAAGAGGTAGTGATATAAAGTAGTCTTTCTCAAAGTTTCTCTGCCTGTCTCTGTCTCCCCCGCCCCTCTCTCTTTCAGGCATTGTAGCTTTGCAATACTATTACTGGAAGGGTATCATGCATATCACTTTATCTCTTTTCAGATCCCAATTCTTATCCAGAGTGATCAATTCCAGCTATCATTGTCATATGAGAATACTGGTTGTTTATTCTTTTTTTTTTTTTTTTTTTTTTTTTTTTTTTTTTTTTTGGTTTTTGGGCCACACCCGGTAACGCTCAGGGGTTACTCCTGGCTATGCGCTCAGAAGTCGCTCCTGGCTTGGGGGACCATATGGGACGCCGGGGGATCGAACCGCGGTCCATCTCCTAGGCTAGCGCAGGTAAGGCAGGCACCTTACCTCCAGCGCCACCGCCCGGCCCAGGTTGTTTATTCTTAAGATACAGTAGCTCATTGGGATTTTAACTTACATTTGATTTTACTTACATTTATTTTACAAAGCAAGCTGACATGAACTTTTTTAACCCTTCTTGTTTCATCATTCATCATTCATATTGGGAGCCCTGAACACTTTGCTTACACTGAAAGACATTGATAATTTATTGAATTCTAATATCACAAAGTTTAAAAGAATAAATTTCTTTGACTTAAAAATCAAAGTATTTAAATTTTAACAATGTCTATGGTTTGTGAATGTTAAATCTTACCCCTTACACTGCCACATTTCTTCCTTTGAGCATATATATATTTGGGGGGTTACACCAGGTGACGTTCAGGGATTACTCCTGGCTATGTGCTCAGAAATCGTTCCTGGCCTGGGGGACCATACAGAACACGGGGAATAGAACCCAGGACAGTCCTGGGTCAGTCACTTGCAAGGTAAATGCCCTACCGTTGAGCTGTCGCACCGTCCCCCTTTGAACTTACTTTAGCTGTGTATAAATGTCAGTGCTTCCCAGGCTGTGTTTTGGTCTCTAGCCACAGGCTCCCTCTTACCTACATTATGTTTCTATTATGTTCAGTCACTTGTCAGATGAGCATTTGTTTTTTATTTTTTCTTTATCAAAGTGGATTACAAATCTCTCACAGTAATATTTTAGATACATAGTGATATTGAATCAGAGGTTTTCCCACCACCAATGTTGCCCTCCCTTCACCCCTGTTCCCAGCATATATCCTATATCCCCCTCTTTCACCCCCCCAGGCTGTTAGTATATCCAATCGTCAACATGCTAGACACAGAGAGGACCACTTATACTCAGCTTTCTTAAGAATCACAACAAAAGTCATTGTTATATAAGACTTAATTTATTAGTACATGTGCTTTCAAGAAAAAAAAACAATTAAAGTCTCCTCTCCAGTACCCTTTCTATCTCTGACCTGTCCTAAAACACGTGATTTTTTAATGAATTAAAAGCACCAAAATTTTTGTTTTTCTCCCTTACCAGTTCCTGTGACTATTATTTTTTAATTAATTTTGTAAAGCGATATCGTTTTTTTTTGGAAATTTACTTAGAAACATGGGAGGAGGGAGAGAGAGAGAGACAGATAGATAGAGAGAGAGACAGACAGACAGAGAGAGAGAGAGAGAGAAATATGTGTTCAAGAGAACACAGCTTCTCTAGAGTGAAAATAGAGGCAAAGAAAGGAACGTAGACACTGAAGTGAGATATTTTTTCAAGAAGGAAGATGCATTTAAAGAGAAAGCCTCTTGTGACTATTTTTAAATAAATGAAATCATCTGGAATGCAAATAACAAGATGAAGGTTATTGTGTATGTAGACCGTATCATCATTCAAATTTAAAGTTTCTAATATTATATTCTTGCATATCTGAAGTTCCTTTGCTGATTGAGCTCATTTTATGAGCCTTATTCAAAGTGTCATTATATTACAGTAAGCAAAAATAATAAAGATACAGTCCATACTAATCTATTAATTAAAAAAATTTTTGGCAAAAAGTCTGAATTCAGAGGTTTCTGATTACCATATCATAATACACAATTGGTAAAGAAAGCATAATTTCAATTCAGATCTATTATTTTCCTAGGTATCTGGTTTTCAGTTTAGAACCCAGTTATAGAATATTGTGTATTGGGGCAAAATAATTTTATCAGATGTAAAATAAAATGATTATATGTAACTAGTTATTTTCTGAACAAATTACATATAAACTTTATTATGTAATATATTTTAGTCCTCAAATCTTTTGGATCCTTTAATAATATCTATTAACTTATCATAGTCTTTGGCAGTTTATACAGATACTATCTAAAGGATGTAAATATTCTTTTTAGTGACATTGTGTTTGTGTAGCATGAAGATTTCTTTAGTTAATTTACCAATGTTCATGTACTTATCAGTACAATCTCAGATAAACTATTAAATTTTCTTTAAATTAATTTTATAATTTAATGTTATAAATATGTAACAGTATAGTTCCAAAATATATATACTTATTTTTGAATATTTAGCTGTATTAAGTTTTTATGTAAATTGTTGTATTTAATCAATATCTGTGTTAAAATGCACCATGCATTAATATATGTGAATGTTAAAAATTTAGAAATTATTTCCTTTTTTTTTTTTTTTTTTTGGTTTTTGGGCCACACCCGGTGGTGCTCAGGGGTTACTCCTGGCTGTCTGCTCAGAAATAGCTCCTGGCAGGCACGGGGGACCATATGGGACACGGGGATTCGAACCAACCACCTTTGGTCCTGGATTGGCTGCTTGCAAGGCAAACGCTGCTGTGCTATCTCTCCGGGCCCTATTTCCTTCTTATATATCATGCAATTTCCATTGACATTAAATAAAGAGAGGGCAAGACATTAATGAATATGACAAGATATATTATCTCTATATATTAATAAAATTTTGATAAACAAAAGGCTGAGCAGTGGTGCAAGTGGTAAGGCGCGTCTGCCTTGCTCACACTAGCCTAGGACGGGTGGTGATTTGATCTTCCAGCATCCCATATGGTCTCCCAAACCAGCAGCGATTTCTGAGCACATAGCCAGGAGTAAACTCTGAGCATCACTGAGGGTGGCCCAAAAACCAAAAAATAAAATAAAATAAAATTGATAAACAAAACCACAAATAAGTTGCATCTAATCTTTGGAACTCATCTAGTTACTAACAATCCTTATGATAAAGAAGGATTAGTGAGTCATTAAAATTAGTGAGTCTGAATGAATGATCCCTCAAAAATTATTTTGGCACCCTCTGAAGTAGAAGCTGAACCTTTGAGAATTTGTCTTATCTATTTAAACAAATAAGAAAATGTTAAAGATGAGAATAAATAATGAGATGATCAGAATTACAGGATTCACTACTGATTGACTATCTCAGACAGGTTTAAAGAGCTTTGTTTTATCAGCAAAGTTAGGTAAGGGCAAGTATATACTTTTCAAATCATACAAGAAAAAAATTACCAGTCTCAAGCATTAACTTCTTGTTTTGCAAAATATGCTAAGCAATATCCTAGGTCTTGAATTTCAGACTAAATATTTTTGCTTTTCTCTTTGCCTTTTACTGGATAGATATCACTCCAAGCATGGGGCCGGTGAGGTGGTGCTAGAGGTAAGGTGTCTGCCTTGCAAGAGCTAGCCAAGGAAGGACCACAGTTCCATCCCCCGGGGTCCCATATGGTCCCCCCAAGCCAGGGTCAATTTTTGAGCACTTAGCCAGGAGTAACCCCTGAGCATCAAACTGGTGTGGCCAAAAAAAAAAAAAAATCACTCCAAGGAGACTTAGGGACTCAGTGAAAACAGTGATGGGAAACTGGTATTGGATTCTTTGCTTAGGCTAGATATTCCCTGTAGTATTTGGAGTGGGGGACAGTAATATAGATTGAACTTTGAGCCTTGTGCATAGAAGCATGCCCTTCAACTCTCTGGTTGTTACTTATATTTGACTTAGATATTCAATGAGGTAAGAGACCCCTGGAAGGGGAAGAACATATGATTTCTATGAATATTTTCAGGTATCTGGATACAGCATACATAAAATGAACTACGTTCTCAGTTCTTGTTGAACCAGATTTTCTAGTAGCAATTGCACATTCCATACAAACGGCTTCATCTGTTGTGTTCTAACAAGTTTTTATTTGCAACCATTAGTCTGGTGGTATTTATCTTTTTATGTGTTGATATAGCATCATGGCACCCACCCTGTTTCTGGAACATTTCTATAAAAGAAAATTGTCAGCATTATATTAATAGCTATGACAACTGTGCCTCTAGTTTCTGTCCTTTTGTTGAGTGTGAGGCCACTAATATTAATAGTTTTTGAAATTCCTTTATTTACTTATTTTTTTATTTGTTTTATTTTTCTTGTAACCCCAGCGACACTCAGGGGTTACTCATGGCTCTGTGTTCAGAAATTACTCTGGGCAAATTTGGGGACTATATGGGATGATGAGACTCTAACATGAGTCAGCCACGTGAAAGGCAAACACCTTACCTACTGTGCTATCTCTCCAGCTCCTGAATTTTAAATTCTCTGCTTCCTTATTTAAACAAGAAAGTTGCTTGTGCTTTAATATAATATAGGCTATCAATATTCACTTTAAGTTTTGTGAGCATCACATAATATAACATTAGATATAAGAACATTAAGTATGGCTGTTTGCACTCGATATTTCTAGTAAAAAACACATTTTCCTAAGATTCAAATTAATCAAAGTTATATTATTCAACTCACAAGATAATTATTAAAAGTATGACATTATAGCTCCATTTTTTAATATACAGTCTATTCAATTCCTTGTACAAATATAAGCTTTTTTTCCTTCTTAAAACTTAGATACTAAAATGCAACCAAACAAATATTAACAAGTCAAACATTAAAAGTCAAATTAACCTTTTCCTCATACCACATTTTTTGTGTATTATTATTAATATAATCTTCATATATCAGACCAATAGTTTACCTGTGAATTAATTTTAAATTACTATAAAGCATCATGCCATTTGAAGGTATTATTATATTTATTGACAGCTGATTATTATTGGAAAATATATTTCATTTTGGATGCCTAGATATATGACAGATTTTGTTACAAGGGAAATGAATTTTATGGATAACACAGGAGGCTTTGAGCTACATGAAAAAAATCACATTTTTTTATCACATTACTGTCTCATATTGAACTCTCTGCTGCCTTGCAACTCAAGGTGGAAGCTAATATTTTATTAGAAATATAATCAAATTTTGACAATAAAAATTCCATATTCTATCACTGAATAAAGTGCAAGCTCATCAAAGATCCTCTTTTAAATTAATAGAATATATCAGTTTATGCATTATAATACAACATCCAAGAATAATAAAAGAGTCATTTTTCACCCTTCTTAACCTTGCTTCTTTATACAAAGTCTCCTGGTGCCAAAGTTGATCTGATATGAAAATACTTTGTGCTCTCTGTCACTATGTTTTCTTATTTTTGATGTTACACTAATTCATTTCCTTCCACTATAAAAAAAGAATTCTTGCCTTTTATATTTTCCTTTTATGGGTCAGGTTGGCTTTCTAATTGTTAGTCATAGGGGTGGAGAGGAAGTTTATTTCTACTGCTTTAGGCTTTTTTGGGATTGACTAAGCAATTAAATGAGCACCAAATAGGTAGATAGGAAACAGAGAAACTATAATCCACTTATTAGAAGTATCCACAGTGATGTAACTTCTAAAACCATTGAGACAAAATTAGGAGCTTATCCTGAATCAAGCAATGTGAAAAAGAGACCATGGGGATAACACTGGGACAACACATTGTGCCTATTGTTTGTGTGTGTGTGAGTCCTCAATTTAATCCCTTGTACTTCCAGCTATAGTCTGCAGACCCCAGGCACCAAGGAGGTGGCCTGATGTTTCTCTTGCAAAAGCCTAAATTAGGGAGGATACCTTTCTCTCCCAAAAAGAATGCATTGAGTTATATTATGGTTAAATTTTAGGGATACAATGAAATGTTGACACTTATAAAAATTAAAGTTTTTTTTCCGATTAGTTCAATTATTTTAAAAGAAAAGATGAAAAGAGAGGGGACATCTGATCAAGACTTGGGACTTGATGAGAAAGGAAGTGAGTCACATGAGGAGACAGTGACTCATATAATAAAGACTAAGTTCACTGTAATTAGATCTTGGCTTTACCATCAAAATAGGTTTCTCCCCAGTAGGAGGGCTATTTCTGTTTTAAAGCAAAATCCTGATTCTGGCTAAGGTTCTCAATTTTTCATTCATCTAGGTAGTAAAGAGAGCTGATAAAGTTGCTCAACTAACTGAGATGGCCTCAATTGACATTGCCTTGAAATTATACACATACAGAATAATTTGTTGTGGGGATACATATTTGAACACCTTAACAATGTCTATTCTTTAGTATATAAATTATATTCAAAGGGAAATGGATGTGGAGTGTGGGCCTGTGCACAGTAAAAGAGAGATCACCCTCATTATTTTCAAACCCATCAGAAGATAGAACTTAGGCCATCTAAGTCCTACTATCAAAGTTTGGCATGAAAGTAGAGGAAAACTTTCATTATCCCCCAAATATGAAGTCAGGAAATCTCTTTTAATTATATCTCAAAAATAATTATCAAAAGCATACTTAACATTTTGAAAAATATTCGTGAACCACTACATTATGGAGAAATAGTTTCAATACATTTTGCTTATATATTGAGCTACCTATTGGTTACATTTAACCTTTACCTCCTCCACATTTTAGCCTCAATACATGTTCAGAAATCTCTTGACTCTTGCTAGTAGAATATTGTTAAAAGTACTTCCACTTAAGTGGAGATGTAGTTATAATTGAAAATTATTTAGATAAAATGTTCAAGAATTTGATTCATATACATAAGTATATAGTGATTATAACAGACATGGTTTGTTCTTACCTTTCACCTAATTGAGATTGTAGTTTACTTTTCAATGGAAAGCATCATTTTGAAGTATGAATACTATGCATCAATCAATATATTCATTGAAAACAGAAAAAAAATCATTTCTAAAAATGTGCATGTTATATAAAATTTATCATAAGCTGTGCTATCTATAAATGAATAATTTAACCTATGAAATTAAAAAATTACACATTTAGTAATTCTTATCTAAAATTCTAATTCAAGCAAGAAAAGCATTAACATGAGCACTGAGCACATTAAAATGTATATAAAGCCACATAAACAAATATGTACATATATATAGCCAGAAATGCTTCATACTCAGAAAAAAATATAGTTTACATTTGCTTAGTGATTTTCCATTTTATTTTTATCAGGTTTTATTGCAAGATGTAGTAGAGGTTTCTTAACCCTCAATAATGTTTCATTCTTTAATTTCTAAATTCATATGTTCCTGTACAAATCAAGTGGCCATAATCAGTATGCACTTCTTGTAGAATGAAAAAGTAAGTGACATTTTGAAAGATTTTAATTGCATGTTCCGAAGTGCTAGTGGATATGCCATAGTGAGAATAAGATCCTGAAACTAATTAATGTGGCTTCATTTATCAAGAGCACTAGAGCTGTTATAAATACTAATAATAGCATTCTAACAGTATATTTCCATTTGTCTATTGATACTGAGTGTTGTCATAGTGCCCCACACCAGTGAATTAAAGAAAGTCTTTGTGCAGATTTAACAGAAAGCAGTCCACTTTGCTCTGCAGTACATTCATGAGACTGCCTATATTAAGACTTATTACAATAGTAAATAGTGACTAATATTACTAAACCTAGAATATACCTATTTGATAGGATAAAACAAGAAACAATTATGGTCACTATAGAGTTAGAATAAAATGCATCAAATGCAAATATTAAATAATATAGTAAAAACAAAAATTTTTATTATTTAGTGAGGAAGATCAAGATCAAGATCAGGGATCAATATGAAAATATTAGTTTTAATAAAATATTTGAATTATAAATAAATCTCCAGTGAAACAGAAAAGCTTTCAAAATGACTTTCTTGGAGGAGAATCAGTCTTTGTTTTACTTTAAGCACATACACAAGGTCCTTTTCAGTGGTGTTATGTGCCTGTTGCTGCTATTTTGACAAAAGAAGGAAAACTGCATTAGAAATTCTAGATGTCTTAAGTTTTTCATTCTGTGGCAATCTTTTCATCCACTTTATTTATCAAGTCTTCAGACATACACATAAAGGATTTGTATTTATTAATGCTAAACTTTTCAAGCTAGCCTTAAAAAGGGTGTGTCTCTGTGGTCATTAATAAAAAGTTCATTGATGGTCCAAACTGATAATACAGCACTGACAAAATTAAATGGTTAGAACTGTATCCAGGAAAAAATTACAAGCCAATACACAATTCCAAAAAAGTTATTTTGGGGATATTCTGAGTCATCTGTAAAGGCAGCCAGTTTACTGCTTTCTATGGCAATGATATTTTTAGGTTAACTGAAAAGAAATATCCATTAACAATAAGGTAATCCAAGTAAAATGTGGCTAAAGCATGGAAAATCCAAATAAAATACTGCTCTTAGAAAGTGAAAAAGTTTCTGTCTTGATAAACATAAGAATCTGTGTAGAGCAAGATCTCTTTGGGAATGAGGTAAACTTCACCCCAAATTTAGCAAATGATTTGTTGGATTTATATTTGGATTCTGATGTTATAAGCATTGTAGATCATCATCTTGATAATTATACAAATTCTATTTTAAGTTGAACATGACTTACAAGTTAGATACTTTAATATGAAGACAATATTTATGAAATATATTGAGTTTCATGGTGCTCATGCAATAAATGAAGCAAGGCTCTTTGTGACCATAGGCAATCTTTCTCTGATGTTCATTGTTCCCATCTGAAAAATCAGTGAAATCCAAACCATATCAGTGACCCCCTAAATTTTATATAGGGAAGATGACAAAATGTATACAAAGTATGTAATGTCTATCACAAAATTAAGCTTCATCATTTCTTAGTTGATATTATACAACTAGTTGTTATGGATAATATAAAATTTACCCTGATTGTAGGCACAAGCCTGTGTCTTGGATTTGTAATCTGTGATTTAATCATGACTTAGATGCAGATGATATAAACTTAAATATTGTTATTTTTTTATTTCAGTCTGCTCATTTATAATAGAAAGGTTGGGAGACTATATAATCTATATAATCCACCATTCACTGTTATCTAATTGTAGTATTTATGCTTTATTTAGTTTTAAAAGATTAAAAAATCTCCAAAAGAGTTATCTGCAAGTGTCCTATCTAGCCTTCAAAAATTATGAAATAATAATTTTCTAGGAAATCCATTATAGTGATTATTATATAGCTTTCTTCAATAAAAACTTAGTGCTATGTGAAAATCACCTTGAAAAAACATAATTTCCAGCTGAAATAAGCAAATAACTTGAGGTCACTACATTATTTTTTTAATTAAAAACAGTGAAATTTGAAATGACCGTTAAAATTCTTAAATATTTGAGATGTTCCTTCTACCATTACTACTCTCTTTCAGTGAGTTGTAGATAGTTTCAGTTTCTTTTGGATAGCAGTTGATTTTTCCTTGTCTTTAAATGACAGTGACTGATTACATTAATATTCAGATCTCTGTCCTTTCCTATCTAAAGGTCATTTTGAGCCTCTTAAAAATTAATTCCTCCTGTTCCTATGAATAAAATTATTATTATTTCCCATGAAAATGATTTGTAACCATTCTTGAGACATATAACAATACTGTTTCTTCTTTAGAGTGAAAATTCAATGTTATTTAGAAATTGTAGCCAATACGCAAAAAAAAAAAAAATTCACTGAAAAATGTATGGGCAACATATATTTCAGTTGACCTCTGCAAAACATAGATCATAATTTTATGAAGAAATTGTTGAACCATGACTAAGATGAACTTTGTACAATAAAATTTTTTCTTAAATTTAAAAGTATTCTGAAGTAGTTAGAATATACTTTAAATATATTTGTTTGTATAAGACATCCTTTTCACAGATTGTTTATTGAGTAGTTTAACACTTTCTTCATCTATTCTGTTATGATTGCATGCTGGACAAGGCTAAGTAGTGTTTCATTCTACCATTTTCCCAAAACTTCTTTTTTTCGAAACCCAAAGGAATAAAAAAATAAAGTAAAAACAAATACAAAATCAAATGTCCCTTCCCCCAAATTATTTAATTAATAAAGAGAGTACCTTTTGTTTTTTCTATTTGCCTTAATCAAATGTCATGTGATCCCAGTTCACCTGAAAGAGAAGCAACAAATGGAATTTTGTTTGTTTCTACTCTAGAATCATTTTTATGTTTTTTTATTACTATTAAGTCTTTTTATAAGAACTCTTAGATAATGCCTCAAAAAATTCAATTAAGGATGCTAAATTATTTCCCCGAACCTTTATAGTAACTCTAAATTATGGTATATAGCATTAATTTTATCTCTGGAAATTTTTGTTAGCAGTATTTTTCAAATTCTGGTTAATAGTTTTAAATCATAAGAGGTTTAAATTTTCTATTATATTGCAAATAGAATAGCATTATTTATCTCTCAATAGGCATATAAAACTAAAAGAAAAATACATTTGAAGGAATTTTTTTTTCTGAGTCTGAAGTAATGTTTTTACTTTTAAAGAAGTATCTCACTACTGCTATCTCATTTAGCGAAGACATGTTTGAATTTACATATTATATAAAATATTAAAGTAAGGAAGTAAAATACCAGTAGACATATATATGAATATACTAAAGATTGGAACTTTTTATATTAGAGTAATTTAGGTATATCTCTGCGTAGGAAAGAAAATAATGCTTTAGTTTATATAGTCAGTAGGAGGCCATGATATAGCTGTTCATGGTCATTCACACAGTAACTATTGAGATGAGACCAAACTAAGTAGGACTTTAAATTCTTATAAGACCAAATTTATAGCTATTAGAACATATTCCCTGGAAAGTACACAGACATGAGGTACATAATATATCTTACATAAAAATTGTATTTTATACAAACTGACTATATAATCACCACAAGAGAAATGAATATTAACACATCACACATTGGTCTGATAAAGAAATGAATATTTATAATATTAGCATAGTATAAAAACAAGGAATGCATCACTCACTGAGAATCTGAAATTTGCCATGTTTGAAATTTAAAATTTGGCATGTTTATTTAAACTGATTTTTCAAAAATAGCACCTTTTACACATGATAAAATATTGAGAATTATTAGATTTGGAATAATTTAATATTAGGTGATTCAGTTAGATACAGAGATAAAGAGAATTATTACTTACATACTCTGAGATATAAATAGTTGAAACACTGCAATTTGACTAAGATATAAATTTTTTATAATATTAGAAATCCAACATTTTCCATATGCACTGTCATATTCCATTCTTTTTCTAATTTTCATATTTCATTAGCACTTATTTCACAGGCCTTGAAATTCTTAGAAATGCAATATAAATATATACAATTTTGATCTTTGTGAACTCTTTGTCATTTAATTTTCTATCAAGGCCTGCTTAGTTTGAATGAGATACTAAATTAATTTAAATCCCAATTCTTTACTTTTGATTTGCAAATATTTTTACTTTGATGCTGTGACAAGACAAATTGAAGTTTACCACATGAGCCCCTAATTCTAATTTGATTACTTTGGTATTAGTCTTGATTGCTACAAAAATAGCAAGAGATTGTTTTAAAAATGAACCTGGGAATGGAAGAAATCTTTCTCTGCAGGCCCACGGCAATGATGGTAGAATTAATGCATGTACATTATAATGCTTGATGGTTCGCACAAAACAGAATGCAATATTAAAGGACAATAATTTTGGATTTTTAGAAATTCTCACATCTTGATATTTGTAAAATATTTGAATGCATCATGAAATACTAATAGTAAAGAGAATCTGATTATTTAAAAAAAACATCTATTGTTGATGATTTAGACAAGAGCATCATTTAATTTTAGTATTATAAATGTTTATCAAACGGTGAAGGCGTAATGCCTGAATTGCAAACTTAATTCTTTTGATGAATATTAATCAAAGTTTAAAACAGAATAAAAGTTGGATCATTTTTTAAATTTAATTGATTCATTGCATCAGAAGAGAATGATATGACATAAAAATCCTATAACTATCTGGTTGCAAAGAAAGCCTAGATAATTCAGTGTAAACATTGTTAAAAAGCACAACTCTCTCCCTTTTTTAATAATAGCACTTGAAAATAGATATTTCAACCCAATGGAATATATGACATATAAGATATTCCATTGTTGGGGCTGCAGTAATATCTACCACCTGTAGTGTGCCTGCAGTGTGCATGTTGCTTGTCTGTTTATCGATGAAATGTCTGTGTGTAGTGTCTGTAATTTGAATTATGCCTGAAAGTCTCTGTGCTCATTAACCTTTTCCAGGTGCTGCACCATTCCAGGAACTGCAGGTATTAAGATCGGGCAGTATTCGTAAAAAATAAAAATTAAGAAACAGTATATTTAAGAGGGCAAACCTTTCCTTGTACCTGTTTTTGGACACTGAGAGTTTTAGTCCCTCCTAAAAGAGGAAAACAGAGGAGCAACTAATGACTAAATAAGGATAACATATATTTCCAGTATATCATTGATGTGATATGATGCATGAGAGAGGGAGAGAGATTAAGAGGTAGGGCTGAATCATTGGTATATCAAATCATCAGAAGTCTTTTTTGAAGATATGACTTGAAAAGTATTTACAGTGTCTACATATGAGAATATTTAAAAATCGTCTTAGGAGCTGAAGTGACAGTATAGCAAGTGGGAACTTGCCTAACATACAGCTGACCTAGGGTAAATCCTAGATGTAAATCAAAAACAACAAAACAAAAATTTTCAACAATGAATGTAGTTTATTAAAATATACTGCAACTAAACTAGGATACAGTGTTGATGAATTAAAAGGCATTTGCCAGTATCTATGAGCAAACTTAATTATATTAAAAATTTAATGGTGATTTTAATGCTGAATATAACTTGATTATATTAAGAACAATAATAAATTCTCATATAAATTATCAGTTGAATAATATTTTGAAAATCAATAATATTTTTGGAGATAAAGTTTTGATGATTGTTTTATAGAAATGGAATAATGGATATATAAATAAATATGTCTGAACCCAATTACAAACATGATTAATTAATTAATTAATCATGATGCTTAAATAAAGATTTATAATATAATTATATTTTACATGAAATAGGTATAAAGGAAAAGGTAAAATACTCATATATTTGAGATTTTGACTCAAAAAATTAATTTTTTAAGTTGTCAGATTTTATTTTTCAAAATGTATTTTACATTTTAAATAGAATGTAGTATTTCAAAAGTATACATGACAATAGGCTTTTAGTAAAGCTCGAGCAAACCAATTATGACACCCAACATCTTTATTAGAGTTGGCAAATAGTAAATGTGATTATCAAATTATTAATGTTATTAAAATAATTATTTTACTTGTTCTAGTCACTAAAACTATTTTCAAAGAATAAAAAAATGGGACAATGTGTAATGTGAAGCTCATTCTGCTTAATAGTTTTGAAATCTAAATTACCATCTTGCTCACCCTCCTGCTTAAAAAATAACTTATCAGTCAATTATGGAAGCTGTTAGTTATAATACTCCAATTCCATCTTTATAATGATGTAAATAATTATGTATAATCCTTACATATGTAATGAAGAAATGTGGGATCGGATAAAAAAGTCATCTAATTTTCCTGTCTTAGAAAGAGAGATTTTATAGACAAGTGCTCCTTTTTTTGCTCAGTGCTTTTTCTCTTTTTCAATTTAATCATTTTTTTCTTTTTCTTTTTTAAATAAATATCTTTATTGAAGAAACATGATTACAAGTATGTTTGTAGTTGGGTTTATATAAAGAACTAAAGAGCACCCACCTTCACCAGTGCAACATTCCCATCACTAATGCCCTCTCTCTCCCTCTTACCCCACCCCTAGAATGTATTCAAGACAGGCATTCTATTTCTCTCATTCACTACCATTGTTATGGAAGTTGTCAGTGTAGTTATTTCTTTTACTGAACACATCACTCTTTATGGTAGGATTCATATTGTGGTCCAGACTTTCCAGCCTTTATCTCTATTGGCTCTGTGTATTATTACAATAATGTCATTTAAAAGTTTTACTTCCTTTTCTAAAGTAATCTAGAAGCATCTATCTTTACTGCAAGTTTGTGTCTTAAAGTTCTGTGTTGCCAGCTATGATATTGGCTTATGTTACCACTTCTCCACCTGGAGTTGTAAACTCATTCCTAGTTTTCCAGCATTTGTGTTATTTATTTTTTTGAAATAAGCAACTTTTCTGCTGAATCTTGTTATGAGAATGTGAAAACAACATTTCATCTTCTTCCAAAAGACAGTATCGATAGGAAAAAGGGAACAACTTTTAAAAGGGGAGAGACTTGGGATAAATTATCCTGATAAATGTATCATTTGCCCATTTTTTTTTGTTTTATTTAAGATAAATGAACTTAAAAATGTGTTGGCTAACAAACTTTTAAAAACTTTAAATTGTTATTTAAATTTTAATAACCATGTTTGATTATTTTTACAACATAATTACATACTTATCTTCTTATTTAACTTAAAAATTCAATGATGAAAATTTCTATTTACCTTTGAAACAAACCCAATATAACCTCCCATCTAAAAAGTGTTTTCAATTCTTTTGACGATTCATCATTCCTTTTGTTACTTAGAGCTGACTTATTTTGGCTCTTATATTTTAATCTCCTCCTTCATTCAGCATTGTGAAGCTCTCTCTTGTAAAACATTTTTCCATATAGAGAATTTCTACATGCAAACTTTTGTGGAATATCAGTTGTGCACCTTGAAGATTTTCCTGATATAATAGTTAAGGCATTACTGGAGTTTTTCTCTCTTTAGAGATTTCTATTTCTTTCTCCATTTAAAAAAATCAGTTTTGATTTTCAGGCCTTTTGTCCATGGAGTGTAATACTTTCCTCATTGATGGAATACATTTCTTCTCTACATTGTATTAAACAATTTTACAAACCTATCATATGGCTCTCATCAAATGCACTGTTTCCAATTTTATTGCACTTTTATAGAACAAGAAAATTAAAATTAGGGCATAAGAAAAATGCTTATAGAAGTTTCATTTATACAGCAAAGAATGTATTTTAAAGATTTATATATATATATATATATTCAAATTTTGCCAAATATTATGCATCCTCAGAAATTTTCTAAGCCACCAAATATGTTGAAGAGGGTGATTTTATGGAGTGTTTGATCATAGTTAACAGTTCAAACACCCCTGAAAATGGCATCATTTGAAAATTCAAAAAGCAAAATTAGGGCCAGAGGAATAGCACTGGGGGTAGAGCTTTGCCTTCACATGGCCAACCTGGTTTGGGGACCATATGAGACACGGATGGATCAAGCTGCAGTCTGTCCTAGGCTAGCACCTTATGCCTTGCACCACCACTCTAGCCCCAAATCTTTAGATAGAATTTATATTTGTGGTGGTCATAAAGGCTAAAATGATTGTTTTAATCAAGATATTAATATTAAAGTATAACATAAAATATTTATATCATTTAGACAATAATAAATATTATATAAGTGTTAATTCTTATATAATTTTAAATAAATATCAGATTAATATTAAATTATATTATAAATATAACAATCAAGTAATGCTAAAGTTACTCACCATGTAGGAAAAATGTCTTCTGATTTTTAGATGACAATGATTCTACTATCTGCCTAGGTTGCTTTGTTTTATTAAAAACATTTTGGGGGGGTCACACCTGGTGATGCCCAGGCATTACTCCTGATTCTGCATTCAGGAATCACTCTTGGCTGGCTCTGAGGACCATAGGGATATCAGGGATCAAACTTGTGCAAGGCAAATGCTGTAACTGCTGTACTATCTCTTAGTGCTCCAAGGTTTGTTTAGGTTTAAATAAAAATCAAGAAATTCTCACTTTGATGAACAATTGTTATAATCTAAAATTATTTTTAATAAGATATCTGTCTAAAATTCATTAAGATAAATTATAAGAATGGGAGTCATAATACATAGATATAGATATAGTAGGCAGGCATTTCCTTTGCTTGCTCCTGACAAGTCTTTGTTCCAGACACTGTATAAGGTCCTCTCAGTCAGGCCTTCTATGAGTGTTCCCAGAGCATAGAGTCAGGAATAACTCCTGAACAGAAACTCACCCACAAAATGAATAACTTATGTACTTTGCTGGTATGTAAATTAACACAACTTACAACAACTATAAAGTTATAGATTTTAACTTGCAATTATATGGGGGATGCTTTGATGTGCCTGTTTTCACCTTTAGTAGTTCAATAATTTTAGCTTTAGGTATTTGAACGCTTCAGAACTTTGTGGCAGCTATAATGTGAGCAGCCTTTAAGCCATTGGAAAGTAGCTAATTCATTTTATTTTAAATTTTTGTTCTACAAAATTTTGATGTCTTGCTTTGACAAGAAACAACAGAGTCGGCAAACAGAAATTCTAAATGGAAACATAAATGATAAAAAATCTATATGAAGTTTAAAGGTCAGCTTTCCAACATATTGATCTAATAAAACACAGGAACTTGATAAATAACTACATTTTATCAGAAAATCACTCATATGTCGAAATGTTCTGGATAGCATTTAAATATTTGCATTTATATTTGTAATATTTGTGCAATAACTTGGTGAAAGTCAAAATATATTCGCATTTACAAATGTGTAAATTATGAAGAAAACATTCATTATTAAAAAGTAGTTTCCACATTAAAATCTAGTTTTAATCATATGATACAGTATACATTCAAAATTATGAACAATGTTGCTTTTAGAATTTAAATATCTTTATCTATGTATGTATGTAAGTATGTATTTATCTATCTACTGTTTTCCTATCATATTTGTTATAATAATTGTGAAATTGGTAGTGGCAGTTTAAATCTAGTAGTGTTATAAATATAATAAACACTAAGATTTAGAAAAGTACGAATAAAAATATATAAAATAGCTCAAAAGGTGCCAGAGTGTTAGCATAGAAGTAGGGCATTTGCCTATTTGCCTTTCAAGCGACTATCTAGGACAGACCTCGGTTCGATCCCGGGCACCCATATGGCCTGTCAAGCCAGGAGCGAATTCTGAGAGCATAGCTAGGAGTAACCCCTGAGCGTCACCAGCTGTGGCCCAAAAAAGAAAAAGCTCAAGAATTGTCATTTAATAACATATTGATAGAATAAAAATTTAGATTTATAAAATTAAATATTAAAATTGGTACCACTAGTTTATTTTCATTTTATGTATTTATTTATTTTATCAAAATAAAGATTCTTAGAAATTTTAAATTATATTTAGAAAATCTTGCATATGATTTGCACTAGATATCTTATCTGTTTAAAGATAGAAAAGTTTATTGGACGATAGAGAAGAAATAAGGAGTTCCCAGGTGGGGAGAAATTTAGCATAGCACTAAGTTCCATACTTGTCACTACTACAAATATAAAATTTTTTACTGTAAACAAAGAAAGAAATCTGCAACTTAAAGATAAACAACTAGGCAATTGTTTATTGGCATATGTTCATTTTTTGTAACTTTCTTTTCCTCATAGACTTAGTGCCTTAAAACTATACACATTTAATATGTTAAGGAGGTCACAAGTGCAAAGTGGGTCTCACTGGGCTAAAATTAAAATAGCTGTAGCATTGCATTCCTTTCCTGACTCCTAGGAAAAATCTTTTTTATTAGCTTTATTAGTTTCTAGAACAACCGTCCAACATTCTCATATTAGGATATCCATTCTTAATTTTCAGAGCACTGTTTGAACTATTTCTATGGCTGTTATATCTAAGTTCCTCTTTTCTTTCCTTCACTTTTAAGGGCTCTATTAGTTTGTTGGGTTTATTTGGAAAACAAAGGCGAATGACCCATTTTAATATTCAGTGATCATCTTATCAACCTCTTTCTAGCAAATAACCTAAAGTATTTACTATGACAGGGGATTAGGATTTGACATCTGCAACCAACATATTAGCATCATGAAGCTTTTACATGTAGCAATCTTATTAGTCCTCTAATATTTTAATTTTGAAAAACAAATGTGTCCTTCAGTCAGTCTCTTTTTCTTTCTAATAGTTTTTTATTTGTATGTAAAAGCTACCCTCTAAATGTCTTCTAAAGGTTTCAAGCAATTTTCATTTATTCAAGTAATCATAGTCAAAAGTCAGGGACTGAGGTATAGAGAATCTAAGTTTTTTCATTTTAATTTAGTGGTTCTACTAGTGAAAATTCTCAGAATATATGATTAATTTTTTTAGAATATATGATTAATTTTTATGCCCTGCAGGTAGATTAGTAACTGACCCAACAGCCACAGAAGAGCGAAATGGATGTGAGGTCCAGTAGATGAGCACATTTTCAGTATGGATAGTAGTAGAATATTTCTGATTAGGAAAAGGCAGTAAAACAAAGATAAATCAAAGAAAATAAACAACTTTCATACTTCTAAAAAATAACTCAGTGCAGCAGCTCATACCATTGCGATTTACCTTGGGATAGCTACTCTTTGTTGAAATGTGGGTTCCTGAAAAATCTAAAAACACAGCCAAGCACTATTAACATTTTTCACCTTTTCAGACTAAATTTGAGGACAAATTTTTCCCTTATTATAAAAGTATAGTCAATAAGAATTTATTTTATGATTGATTTAATAATAATAGAGCATAATAAGTTTTACTTATTGATGAGAGTAATGCTTTGAATCAGAATGTGTTTGCTACATTTTTACACCAAATGTTGAACTTACTCAATTATAGTCATTTCTATTTTTAAATAAATCATCTTTTAAAATATAAATATTTAAATTCCAATATAAGTTCTTCTTTTGAATAATGAAATTATTTAGCAGGACATGCCAATTAATGTCCTCTATCTTTTAGATATAATTAAATTGGCAACTAATTTTCATAGAAATTTAATAATATAAACCAGTGGCCTCTAAACATGGTAGCTTTAACAAATACACAATTTTTTCTTTCTCTCTTTCTTTCTCTTTATCTTTCTTCTTTCTTTCTTTCTCTCTTTATCTCTACCTTTCTTCTTTCTTTCTTTCTTTCTTTCTTTCTTTCTTTCTTTCTTTCTTTCTTTCTTTCTTTCTTTCTTTCTTTCTTTCTTTCTTTCTTTCTTTCTTTCTTTCTTTCTTTCTTTCTTTCTTTCTTTCTTTCTTTCTTTCTTTCTTTCTTTCTTTCTTCTTTCTTTCTTACTTTCTTTCCTTTCATTTTGTTCATAACAATACAATTAACAATAGCTTTCTATTTCTGAAATATATATAATTCTTAATTTCTCAAAGCCTTAAATTCTTTCCATGTTGAAAATTTTTATTGGAAAATCTATCAGTTAAGGGAAGATTTACTAAAATTCATTGAGAATGGCAATACATTGTACAAATATACCAGTTTTTTATACATTTTCTAAATTACTCCTTAAAATTATAGGAAAACATTAGTAATAAAATGTGATAGGAATGTAACATGTAGTTTAATTTAAATTTAATTTTAAAATGTCAATAGTGGTATATGACTATCTTTATTATTTTAAAGGCATCTTATAAAGGTGGATACTTTTAAAACATTTTGCATTTAGATGTTAATTTTGAACATGTAAATGTGGATGACTGTAAAATTTTACATATTTTTGTAATAGGCTTTAAAATCGAGTGCAGACAGGCCAATGTTTGAGGATTAATTCAGCCAAAATTCTGTATATATTTGAAGGCAGTGACTTAAATTGCACAAAAATAACTCTTTTGATTTAGATATTTGTATCTCTAAGACACATGCCTACACAAGTTGTTTTTCTAAACTCAGGCAGATAATGTTGAACTCTTTCCTTAGTATAGTTCTACATTAACATAGCGTGTTGGAGGTGATAATATATGCTGAATGATATATTTGTAATCAAGGCATTTTTAAAAGTACACTTAATATGAGAAAGTCAGGAGGCCAAACATATTATCTGGTATTTCTTATTTGTACCGAGGCATGGGAGATAAATGTAATTATAAAGTTCCTAATTATTTTTAATTTTTTACTCAGTAGAGATTTGATAAACAAAAATAAGCTCCAAAGAGGACAAAAAAGTCTAAGCAAATAAATTTATGAAGAAATTCTTTAGAAAAGAGAATTATACATTTTGCCCTTAGGAAATTGAACTTACTCTGCAAAGAATATTACATTGAAAGTTAAATGGAAATTTGTCAGAATAAGATTTTGTGTGTTTTTTTTTTCCACAACTAGTGATGCTTAGAGCTTGCTCATGACTTTGTTTTAGGGACTACCGCTGGATAAATCAGGGGACCATGTTGAAAACTAGCACTCAAACCCATTCCAGTGCCTTAATTGCTGTAATATTGTGCAATGAAATTATTGTGAAAGTTTTGTGTGGAAAATATATTGGGCAAATGGAAGATCATTGTAAGGAAAGATTTAAAGGGAAGTAATTATTTTTATCTTAGGCTGTGAACATTGAAGTTTCAAGAACTATTGACTAGTTGGATAACTGTCCAGTTAAAATTTCTAACTTATCAACATTTTATAGAACAGAAGAGAGTTAAAAATTAAAAAGATAATAATTGGAATTTTTGGTTACCTATGTTGCCTAGAAAAAAAAACAAAAGTATGTCACAACAGCTGTATAAAGGGGAGAAATGATGCCATAAAATAGTATTCCTTAAAATGTGATCCTTGGAATATTAGTTCCTATATCATCTGGTAAATTATCAGAAATACTACTTGTCTAGATACCATTACAAACCTAACTGAATCAAAAACTCTGAGGTAGGGTCCATGCATAACCTATTTTAAATTAATTAAGAAAAATGGTAATAAATAAATTAAACTTAACTGAGGTATAACTGATATACCTATAATTTACAGATCCAATATTTATATCTGATTAATCTTAATCCATGATAATATTAATATTGATGATGTTACCACTGCAAACAAGTGGTAGTACTATTCATGCCTATTCTACAGCAACCTATATTTTTTTTTTTTTTGATCATAATACATTTATTTTTAGATGGAAGCAAAGTTATTGAAAAAATAGAAAAAAATAAAATGGTAGAGAAGAAAAAAGATAAAATACAGTAGCAAACACATTTGTGAAAATTATTGCATCTCCAATGAAGTCATTAATAGACTGGCAGAAATTTTAGTAAGATCTTGTTGTTAGCTGTCCATTCTGTTAAATTGTCATCCTTTAGGGATGACAGCATCAAACAAATTAAGTTGTCTAGAAATTCAAAGCACAATTATTGATATGATTTTTAGGGGTTTGTACTCAGCTGGCAGGATCCTGTAAGAAGGCAGATATGGGGCAGGGGGGAGATGCCCACACTAGCTCCAAAGAACCCTGGTGACATACATCAGCCCCAAAACCTGCGTACTTAAAATTTGGTCAGATTGGTGTCCCTTAAAGAGTTATAGAGGGTCAGTGATCAGACAAGGCCTTCAGGAAAATTGATTCTGTTTGTTTTTGTTTTGGGGCCACACTTGGTGACGCTCAGGGGTTACTCCTGGTTCTGCACTCAGAAATTGCTCCTGGCTTGAGGGACCATATGGAACTCCGGGGATTGAACCACAGTCTGTTCTAGGTTAGCTGTGTGCAAAGCAAAAGCCTTACTGCTGCGCCAAGGCTCCAGCCCCTGGGGAAACTGATTCTGGATGCTGGAGGCAGCAAACATGGTTTTGGCAGGGCAAGGGCTTGGCCCACCCTCTCCTCTTGAGAGGTCCAGCTTTCTACTGCCTGGCCTATGTAGCCATACATACATGTTTATATCTCATTCAAGTAAAGAGTGAATCTATGGAGCTGGCCCAGTTCGAACATGGCGACTACATTTGTGGGTGAGCTTCTATTTACTTTTGATATCATCTATCATTTTTTTCATCTCTCATTTCCGACTGTAGTAGATTTTTCATTTGAGCTCTTAAAATTTCTTGCAATTGCTGACTACCTGTGTCATAATTTCTTTGAACTTTTTGACATCATCATAGTGTCTCTAAAGACACTATCTGAGGATTTACTGGTGCTGTTTATGTCTTTGGAGATACTGGTTTTCACTCATTGAGCTAGGAAGGATTTCTACATGTTTCCCTATTGGTTTTCTAACTTCTTGCTGTGCTGAGGGTGAATATAGTTAGACTCACCCCCTCACCAGAAGATGCTGAGGGATTAAGCTAAGGTTTCTCTTTCTTCCTTTCCTAGGGTGGTGAAACAGCAGGCTGGTCAGGATCGAGTTATAGTATGGGCCTATTTACATGGGACATGTCAGGTGTGGGTGTCGAAGGAAGAGAGGGACTCACCTACTGTCCGTAGTAGGCCCAGTAATGTCAACTAAAGGCAGCCTCACTTGGGATGGCAAAGTAGCAGGCAGGAGATTCCCCAGTTCTTTATGTTAAAAACTGATCTTACCCGATGATACCAGAATAAAACCCATGACATCATTTGCATGTAAGGCAAAATGTTCTATAACTGAGCTCTGTTGTTCCAATTTGGGAGCCATCCTTGGTACTAGTATGAGGATTACTCCCAACTCTAAGCTCTAGGTCATTTCTCTGTGTATAGGGAACTGTGAGGTACTGGGGATTAAACCCTGGGCTTCAGTATTCAAAGCAGATGCTACCATTTCTTTTTTTTTTTTTTTTTTTTTAATTTTTTTTTTATTTAAACACCTTGATTACATACATGATTGTGAATTCTTCTGGAAAATCTCAAGCACACTAATATTTGAAGACATCTGCACTAACATTGTATTTCCAGAGTTAAAACTCCAGATAAAAGAATAAATTAAAGTTGAGAATAAGGAAGTTAGAAGAATCAAGTGGAGTTAATATTTCTATTATTGGCACCTGGTTTAGGAATTGTGTCATCAAGTAAACTAGGGTATATAAAACAAATTAAAATAAGTCAAACATGACACATTTGAAAAATTAAATTGGCAAGGGAGTTGTCATTGCGAACACAATAACAGATCTGTGAATATAAGGAATTTAGTTTTGATTAGAGATATTTTGGTTTGTTTTAAGGCAGATAATTCATTTTTAATTTATTTGTACATTAATTTTACATACATACACAAGTTTGGAGAGAAGTTGCGATCCTTTAGAAAATGTAGTGTGACCATGTACCAAGGTAAAATCCAAATGAATCAAAGACCTTGATAGCAGACCTGAAACCACATGGTATATAGAACAACATGTAGGTATAACACTCCATGAAATTGAGAATAAAGGCATCTTTAAGGAGGAAACAGCACTCTCCAAACAAATGGAAGCAGAGATAAACAGATGGGAATATATTAAGCTGAGAGGCTTCTGAACTTCACAGGAAATAGTGCCCAAGATACAAGAGCCACCCACTGAGTGGAAGAAACTATTCACCCAATACCCATCAGATAATGGGCTCATATCTAAAATACACAAGGCACTGATGGAACTATACAAGAAAAAAAGAAAACATCTAATTTTATCAAAACATGGGGAAAAGAAACGAAAGACACTTTGTCAAAGAAGAAATACAAATGGCCAAAAGGCACATGAAAAGATGCTCCACATCACTAATCATCAGGGAGATGCAAATCAAAACAACTATGAGGTACCATCTCGTGCCACAGAGATTGGTACACATCACAAAGAATGAGAACAAGCAGTGCTGGCGGGGAATCGGAGAGAAAGGAACGCTTATTCACTGCTGGGGGGAATGCCATCTAGTCCAACCTTTATGGAAAGCGATATGGAGATTCCTCCAAAACCTGGAAATTGAGCTCCCATAAGATCTAGATATACCACTCCTAGGGATATACACTAGAAACATAAAAATACAATTTGAAAATCCCTTCCTCACACCGATATTCATTGCAGCGCTATATACAAAAGCCAGAATCTGGAAACAACCAAGATACCCTTCAACAGATGAATGGCTAAAGAAACTGTAGTACATATACACAATAGAATATTATACATTTGTCAGGAAAGATGAAGTCATGAAATTTTCCTATTCATTACATGAATGTACATGGAATCTATTATGCTGGGTGAAATAAGTCAGAGGGAGAGAGAAAGACGTAGAATAGCCTCACTCATCTATGTGTTCTAAGAAAAATAAAAGACACTTTTGCAATAATTCTCAGAGTCAAAAAAGAAGAGGGCTGGAAGGTCTAGCTCATGACTTGAAGCTCAAATGATGAGTGCAGTTAGAGAAAAAACTACATTGAGAACTACCATAACAATGTGAATGAATGAGGGAAGTAGAAAGCCCATTTAGAGTATAGGCAGTGGTGGTTTGGGGAGAGGGAGATTTGGAACATTGGTGATGGGAATGTTGCACTGATGAAGAGGGGTATTCTTTACATGACTGAAACCCAACTACAATCATATTTGTTATCAAGGTGTTTAAATAAATATATTAATATAAAGAAATTCTTAAAAATAAAAATAATTTTTAAATTTAAATCTCTAATCTACAAATATTTTTGAAATAATATGGTTTTATTATTTCTGAAAACTGTATTTAAAGGTGCATAATAATGAAGTAATTATTAAACATATAAGAAAGGAAAATGTATTGTGAGATGCTGGAGCAGTGGCACAAGTGGTTAGGCATGTGCCTTGCCCGCACTAGCCTTGGACAGACAGGGCTCAATCCCCGTCATCTCATATGATTCCCTATGCCAGGAGTGATTTCTGAGCGCATAGCCAGGAGTAACTCCTGAGCATCACCGTGTGTGGCCCCAAAAAAACAAACAAAAAAAAATGTAATGTGGAAAGAATAGCTTTAGATGGAGAAGGATCAGAGATGCTAAACTATAGTTGTAATTTATGTTATCTAGCTCTAGACTGTGGATGCTAAGATTGCCTTTTGAAAGTCAATTCTCAGAGCTCTAGAATTTTTAATCTGTATTTTAAAACATCTTCTCTTCCCAAAAACCTTCACCTCTTAAGATTAATGAAAATATTCTTAGTCCATAATTATTATCAAAAGAAATAATATGGTGATAATATAGCATAGTCACTGGTAATAGGAAATTTTCAATAAACAATAGATTTAGTTATTCCATTTAAGCTGTTTCCTGATTACACATTTCCGTTATTACCATTTTCCTTTTCTGAATTAGATCATTTGGGGGTATATGTGGTTTATGTAGAGAAATATTTCTCAGGATGAACTCAAATATGAAGAGAAAATGAAAACCTGGAACTTTATTTGAGTATGGATCTATCATTAACTTAACCCTGTGCAGATAGTTTCTTAGAGAAAATTATTGAGTGTTATGTTGGAAAATTGGACTAAGGGGATGAAAAAGAAAATGAGGGTGAGCATTCTTTTGTAGATACAAGGGACTTTTGTAGATACAAGAGATATATGACATTTCAGATATAAAATAGCATTGCACTATAATGGTTTGCTATCAGCTACACCAATTAATGCAGATGATGCTAATTAAAAGTAAATTTAGAGAGTGATTAGGTTCTCTAACCATTGTTAGGAAGAATTGATTCTTCTATAGATCTAATATGTTAAAGTAAGAAGTTAATGATATATTGATGTATTTTAAAGCACCTAATTTAGATTATAATTTTGAGGAAAACATTTGTGTTAATACCGAATATTAAATGACGAATGTCTGCTCTTGCAAAAGGAATGGCACCATTTGTGTAACCCTAGAGCAACACACATGTTGATGTTCCAAATAAATTACTGTGTATGACTATTTCATCTCCATTTTAGTCTTATGCAACTGATAATACAAGAATTCTATTGCAAATGTGCTCATTTATATGGCATTATACAGCTGTGTGTAGTATAATAACTTTATTGAACAAAAGTGTGTGCTGTAGAACTTGCTGCAAACGTTTCTTGGTCCCATCTGGACTAACTATGCAATTGGGAGAGCTGAAATAGACAAAGAATTGACAGAATGAATGAAAAAGTAGCAGTATATTTTAATACAGTTAATTTCAATACTTAGAAAATAAGGCCAAGGAGGTGCTATATCCAGATGACTATTATTTTCCCCTTAAAGCGAGGTCCAAAAGATTTTCTCACTATCTGGTCAAACATAGAGCAACATTCAGTTCAAGTATGATATACTGGCTTTGTATGCAACACTCTTTTATGCTAATACAGACAAGTAAGTTATCAATGATCCTGAGAGATTACTTTCTGAGGCTAAAATTTGACTGACATATATAAAAATATATGCTATTTGAATTTTATAGTAAAAAAGAGGAAATGGCCTAACTAGGTTTATAAAAACTGGAGAATATTGAAATGGCAGGATTTAACCATTGATTGGTTTTATAAATTGTCTTTCTTATCCTATTTTTCTGCATTGCTATAGTATTTAACATATCTCCTTTTTCCCCAACAAACATTTAATACAAATACAAGAAAGGAAAAAAAGTTAAATAAATGATTTAATAACTACGTAATATTTAATAAAATAGTGTGTAGAAATTTAAAAAATCAATTATTTAATACATAATAAATAGTGAAATATGAAACCGCTTTACTAGTGATGTTAGTGTTAACTAATATTTTACTAATAGTTATTTTGTATGTTATGTGAATGTGTAAATTATTTTACATTTACATAAAAGATGCTAGGACTTCAGTTATTTATTAATTATATCATGACAGCAGGACTATAAGCAGTGTTTGTATGCTGAAGGTCATAACATATGTCAAATATTTATTTAAGCTCATTATAAACTATTAGTTTTTAGGACACATAAGCTTTTTGGTTTTTGGGCCACAACTGGTGGTGCTCAGGGATTACTCCTGGTTGTCTGCTCAGAAATAGCTACTGGCAGGCACGGAGGACCATATGGGACACCGGGATTCGAACCAACCACCTTAGGTGCTGGATCGGCTGCTTGCAAGGCAAACACCGCTGTGCTATTTCTCCAGGCCCCATAAGCTAGATTCTAAACAAACTATATAGAAGGAAAATCTGTTGCTTATAAACAGAAGTTCATGAAATGTTCCACAGCAGGATTCATATTTCTCATTAAGAATTGATTATTCATAGTGATATCTTATTAATCTGTTAATTTAACCTATTTATTTTCATTTGGAGGTAATATCTGGTTTTATTCAAGGGTTACTTTGGCTCATATCCAGGAGTTACTCTTTGTAGTACTCAGGGGACTTTGTATCGTTGGGGATCAAATATAAGCCTCCAATATGTAAAGTTATTATCTAGCCACTTGAAGCATCTATTGGAACTTTTAGAATAATGAGCAAATATATTGTGTACTAATATTTTAAAGGGTATATTTTTAAGTTGGTTTAAATATCAATTTGTTCCAAAATAAGTCATTCAACATATGTTTATACATATGTAATTATGAAGTTAATAAGAGCATATTTATATATATAATCATATAATCAATGTACAATTATACTCATATATATATATAAAGAGTGCTTTTACTGAATCAGATCTCAAATTTTGATAATTATATCTTGTTTTTAGTGTATAGTAATGATGTGGTTAATCATTTAAATATATATTTAAATATTTAAAGCACATATTTTCAAATATATAAGTAATTACATACTTCTACTTAACAAGACCTAGTTAACAAATACATATAGCAGAAGAGTATTGCATTTGATCTTTGGAACACACCCAGGGATTATTCCTGGCTCTGCACTTAGTGATCATGCCTGGTGGTCCTTAGGATAGTGCCAGAGATGGAAACTGGGTGCATGGCAATGACCTAACTATTGTACTGTCATTCAAGTCTCATACCCCAGAATTTTAATATCACCACTTAAAGTGCTTCAACCTGTACTTAGGCTATTTTTAGCCTGTAACACAGTACACTTTTACTGCTGGGTATAGACCCAAAACAAACAAAAAATGTAAATTTTATAAATAAATGTATTAGTGGTATTAATTTTGCATAAATGGCTTTTGAAATAGAAGCACGATTTTAACAATGATTCTAAAAATGCTATTTTTTAATATCTAATTTCTCTATTGAATAGGAATAGAAAGATGATACAAGGGAAACAAAAAAAGGAACTATCTCAATCAATAACAAAAACTTGCTACTGTAGAATCTTTCTTTAAATAAAGCTATGCTTTGCTAATTAATGCAAATTTTAGTGAAATTTTGGCATGAAATAATTATTCCTTGAGGTATTCTCAGCTCAATCTAATAGAAAAATCAAGGGGAGAATGATGTCTATTATATTGATTTTGTCTGTAGTTATAGCCCCAAATATTTTGACATGTGCATTCCTTCAGTATCTGAAGCTCTGTTTCATTTATAATCATAATTTTCCTGCTGAGAGCATTACTGTGCAGATGCCAGCCTATGCCTCTTTCCTTGAGGTCAGGAAAAAAGTAATTTATATATTTTAATTGGCTTGGATGGCTTTATTTTAAACGATATCATTTCCTTAGAAACATGCATCACTTTAAAATCACTTTTTTCATATCATGTGTTCGTATGTAGCATTTTGAAAAGACAAAGTTGAGTCAGGAATAATACAGCACACTTGTTTAAAATATATTTTACAATACTTACCAAATGTTTGTGTGTTTTAAACCTCTTGATTATCTCTCCAACTCCCTGCCAAAGCATTCTTTTATTACAACGTGTTACTTGATTCTTTCTCCTTTGCAGACTTTCAAGACGAAAGATTTTCCTTATAAGGACAATGAATATGCACAAAGTTAATATTAAGCAGTAACTTCTTACTTAGAAAATTTCATTCTTGGAAGGATAGTAGCTTCACAAAAAAGCTCCCACACCATAAACATTTCACCACAAAAATGCAACAAATTATTTTCTTTAGAAAATGCAGCTGTTTCTCTTGGTCTATCTTCCCTTTATTCATTGTTCATAGCATGTATTAAATCTGTTTCTTTTCTCAGTGTAACAGGAAAATAGGATTTCCTGACTTTAGTTCAGATCTGGTGCTAATACTTTTGGTTGTACAGGTAAAATAAGGTTATTCTTGTGAAGTTTATTCAAGATACAGAAAGTTGCAAGTATAAATCCTACTATGGTTTCAGAAAAATCAGTTTAGGTTTGTGGGTCTTAGATGTTTCTTTTCTTTTCTTTTCATTTCTTTTCGTTTCTTTTCTTTTCTTTTCTTTTCTTTTCTTTTTTTCTTTTCTTTTCTTTTACTGGTTTTGAGCCACACGGTGATGCTCAGGGGTTACTCCTGACTATGCACTCAGAAATCGCTCCTGGCTTGGGGACCATATGTGATACCTGGTGATTCAACTGTGGTCTGTCCTAAATTAGTATTTAATGCAAACTCCCTACTGCTTGCTCCACCACTCCTACCCCCCAGGGTGTAAGATGTTTAATTCACAGCCATGAATACAAGGTTTCTTATTATCTGTGGACTAGAGAAGATCTTTTAGCTATATTAAAAAGCAGACATCGAGGCTGAGGCAAAGGCTCAAAGGACAAGAGCATATGCTTGTTTGCTAAACTCCTAAATCACATCCAGGCTCCGCTGAAAGTGATCCCTGAGCACTTAGCCAGGAGTAGGTTCTCAGCATTATCTGCTTTACTCCAAAATAAAACAACTAACATTGGATTTATTAGATACATAATTGATTACGATATCTCTATAAAATTACAAATTTAAAAGTGAAATATAATCTTACAAGCATACATAAACATATAATCAAAGGATACCAACACCCAAATATATAATACAGAAAGTAAAACATAAAATATGGTAACCAATTTCTAGAGAAAAACACAGTATGTTTTATATCTAAATTGTGGGGTACAAATAATACTAATTAATGATTATTAATTGATAATTAATGATAATAAGAAAACAGTAATAATAGCCACTATATATTGGCAATTTATTGTATTTCAGGTATTCTGTTAAAATTTTTGCCGAATATTTTTTAACAATCTTATGAAATAGGCATTATAAAATCTCTTTAAGTTAAAAGAACCACAATTCAGAATTTTCAATAAATTTTCTAAATGTCACATAATCATAGTCCTAAAAAAACAGTGAAGAACGGGTGCATTTTATTCAAAAAAAATGAGGAAGACACTGTTTCAAAGTGAAATACACACAAGAAGGAAAAACATAACATTTTAGCAGATATTTCTTTGTTGCTGTATTAGTGTTTAGTGTGTGAGTCAAATTACTAAGGTGAAGTTTCCACTTACTTTCAAGGTGGCATGACAGCATTGGATGATGTTGGGCATTTTGGTGTTGTAGGGTACAGTATATTTTTTTGGTTCCCACAAACCCTGCCTTAGAATGTCAAGAGTACAGTAATAATGTATTGTACATCAAGAACATAAACAAAGAAACTAAAGCAAACATTTTATTTAATCTACACATTTAAGTAGGGGCAACCATATATTGCCCATAATTTATAAGGTCTCTTTAAATTCAGAGGACTTGCTTTATAAAAGTTCTTGGTAAACCTATATGCAGACTTTAGGTTTTTTTTATATGATGAAGTTTTTAATGAGGAACTTAGTATTGCTTGAACTTTTTTTAAATTTAATGTTAAGAAGAGTTAAGTGTTGCTTGAGCTGGAAGGTTGGGAAAGGAGAAGTCACACTCCACTGCACTTATTTGCTTTAGTTAGAGAGTTTAATGATGAAAATGGAGTGTCAGGAAGGAAATGCATGTGAATGGAGAGCACTCTGCTGAGAAGTGCCTAAGGAAGTGTGCTTCATACCTACACTCTTATAGCACAAACCTTAGACAAATTGGGTTCCACTTTCAAAGGCAAAAAGCAGGGTCAAAGTAAATTTCACATATGCAAAATAGTAAACTTTGGTATCCCCTATTTACCAGGAAGTTCACATTAGCAACACATTTTTATATGAATATAATAATAGCAAAGAAATATGTGCTAATTCTGTGTTTATTTTTCCAATTTGTACCGATTAATGGAACCAAGGGCTTCACACATGAAGGCAAGCCCTCTACTACTGATCTACAATCATGGATCCCAACAATATTTGATTCAGAATCAGATGAAGGACTTCAACCATCTAACAAATAGAAGCTCCAAAATAAAAGCATGCATGCTTTTAAGACAATATTATGCAGGCAGTGGAGCTATACTGTCTAATATTGAGCTATTACAGAATATCCTAATATCTTATAAAACAGATTTCTAGTCATATATATGTTTTACAAATGCAGTTTTATTATGCATTTTTTATTATTCAGAAAGTTCTATGGGTGACAAAATAGAAATACATTCTCTTGGAATAGTATTATGATAAATGGTTAAAGCTAATTTTCTATATTCTAATCCTACTCCTTTTCTTTCTACCAGTGTGGTCTTGGTCAGTTCAACTTTAGCCTCATTTTTCTTTAGCAAATTCTGTTCAATAGTTAACAGGTATCTCTTATAGTTGTAATGAGTAGAAGGAGATAAGTAATATATGTAAAATAGATCCAGCACAAAGAGTTTAAGAAAATGTTGGCTATTCAGATCAGTAGGGCTTTTGACTTGCACGTGGCCAACACAGGATGAACTCTGGTTAGATTCCAGACATCCCATATGTTCCCCTAGCCTGCCAAGAGTGATTTCTGAGTACACAGCCAGGAGTAACCCTTGGGTGACACCCCCCCAAATAAAATAAAATGTTGGCTATCATTATTAGGGCTAGTCATATTTTTAGATTAATTAAATCATAACTAACTGATTTAAAATGGGTATTAGACCCTTACTAAAATGTAATAGTAACACTATTTGCCTTTCACATATTCATGCTTATTTTATCATTTTAAAAAAATTGAACAAAATATTAAAGGATAAATACAAAATAATTGAAAGGCATTGACTGGATTTTATGGAAAATAAATAATATATGAGAATGGGCTTATTGCTGAGACATGCTAAAAAGAAAATGAAGCAAAACCCTAAGAACAGTGAACTGCAAAGTGTGGGATAGAAACAGGGACAGTGGTGGAGGAGATGTGAGCTGTGAAAAAGCCCTGCTGTAAGTCAGTAAGTTAGAAATATTTGTAAACCATATTTCTTCAGTACAAATGAGTGTGATAATATGAAAAAACAGCTGTTGTACTTGAATAATCATAAACCTTAGGTGAAATTACTTGTAGTCGTGACCAAATAGAGACATCAATTTAAAAATCAGTCTTTGTTTAGTTTTGAATTCCTTTGAGATTTGAATAGATATTAGGGAAAACAAAACAAAGTACAGTTGTGTGTATGTACCATCAGTAAAAAAATAAAATCACTGTTCAACTGAACAGCAACCTTATTGTATAAGCAGAAAATGTCTTATTAGACCTAACTATTTTAAGACACTTTTGCTTTCTGAAGATAGACATTTTAAAAGCATAGCTTAATCAGCTGTTCTTAATAATTAAGCAATGGGAGTTACCAGAAATGAGTGGAGGGAAATCTAAAATACCGGCTTAGAGATGGACACAGATATAGCAAAGTGGTTATACCGCTTGCATTATTCGTATCAAATGATTCTCCAACGTTACAATATTGGAAAATTGGAAGATTGAAAGTATTTTACTTAATGTGTAAAATGGAGATATTAACTATAGTACTGTGATGTGCATTGTGGAGAATAAATTTATTGGAACTTGGAAAGTTGATGTAGTGTATGTACATATATGCAACATTGCTTTATGTCAAGAATATGGAATGGCTATCAAAGAATATGTTTAGTTCTCTTTTTTTAACTTTTCTCCTAAAAAGTTAGTAGAGAAATTAGTTTGGAAATTATATTGTTAAAATCATCACAGCATATGGCACAGAGTGATAGTGCATCAGTAGGGCATTTTCCTTTCATGTAGATTTTTCAGAACGGACCTCGGTTCTATCCCCAGCATCCCATATGGCTGGTCCCGCAAGCCAGGAGTGATTTCTGAGCACATAGCCATGAGTAACCCCTGAGTATCTCTGGGTGTGGCCCAAAAACTTAAACAAAACAAAACAAAAAACAAACAAAAATCATCACAGCATAAAAGGATATATAATAAAAAGCAGTATAAAATATCAGAAATAATGAAGCCAATTTACACTTTCATATTTCCTTAAATGTTTTGTGTAATATTTTTCATATTTTAATTCCGTTTATAAAGGGCATAGGTTTTGTGTTTTATTTCCTTTGTTTCTTCAATATTTGGTAGACTCAAGGGTAAATAAAGAGCTTTTCAACTCTAGGGAAAAAAAGAAGGGAGAGAATCTATGCTAATGGAAATTACTTAGAGTAACCTGAGTAAATGTAGTAATTGCATGCCATCTGTGGTAAGGAAATTAAACAGTGCACTTAAAGGGATTCAATAATTAAATATGTATTTATTAAATCATTTGTTATAGTCTTAGTATAGGACCCAAAAGCAGCCACATAATAATTATCTTCAAAACTTCATTGAAAAATGAATTAGAAAAAGAAAAACAACTTTATTTTTCTTACCATCTGAACATGCTTTACCTAGAAATGTCTTTGTAAAAAAGCTTTGCATTTTATTACTGCAGAATAATGGGGGGAGGAGCAGAAAGTTGGGGAGGTTTTAAGGAAAGGTGTAGGAATATTACGAAAATTTGAGAGAATCAATCGGAACTTATCTATGGAAGTGACAGACCCAAAACCACAGCGGGAGGGGAAAAAGTGACTTAGTCAAGTAAATTATTTAAAAAAAAAAAACCTTCCTCCTTACAATAATGTTTGAGTTAATTATTACTTGTGTGTTTTTATTATTATAATTATTGTTATTATTACTACTACTAGCATTATTTTAGATCATTTCCAGTGGTGCTTAGGGTTTACTCCTGGTTTTGTACACAGAGGTCATTTGTGGTGGTCTTCAGGGACCATATGTAGTGCTGGAGATTGAACCCAGCTTGACCACATGCAAAGGCAAGCATCCTACCTGCTGTACTAATATTCTGGCCCCACTACTGCTTTTGTTATTATCCACCCCCCTTCTAGGGGGTGGGTTACACCAAACTGCTCAGGAGTTACTTCTGGCTCTGGGCTCAGAAATCTTTCCTGACAGGCTCAAGGGATCATATTGGATGCCAGGGATAGAACCGGGATCTGTCCCAGGTCGGTTGTATGCAAGGCAAACACCCCACCACTGTGCTATTGTTCTGGCCCTTATTATTATTATTATTATTATTATTATTATTATTATTATTATTATTATTATTATTATATTGTCATTATTATTAAGGATAACATTACTATTTTTTATTATTTTAACAATCCCAGCAGTGCTCAAAGCTTATTTCTAGATCAGTGTTTAAGGATTACTCCTGTTATTACGTGAGGACCTATAGGGGTTACCTAGGTTCGAACTGGAATTGGCTTTGTGCAAGTCAAATGCTTTTCATCTTCTATTATCTTTTTGGCTCTACGGTCTCCTTTAATTATGGTATAATATTCAAGGCACATTTGTACAAGTTACCTTAGGAAGAATAAAAAACACTCATTTGGATACAATATTTTTGATACTAAAATTAGATATTTTGAACATGATTGATATGATGTGCTTTTAAAAGTCATATTCAGGGGTGGAACAGCAGGAATGTCTTTCATGAAGCATTCCCTGCGCTCCAAATGATTCCACAGGCCTGTAGCTATTCCTAAGTGCCAAGCCAGAAGTAAAGTCTGAAAACTGCTGCATCTAGCTCCAAGCCCATAAAATAAATAAACTAATAAATAAAAACATTTATTTAAAAATATTAAAAGGCATGTTCTCACCAAAGTTTATTTCAAAAAATCAGTGAATTACACATAATGATACTTTTTTTTCTAAATTCAAGAATTATATTTTCTGGCCACCATGGTGAAAATAAAAATACAATAAAAAATATTGGTGTTTTTTTCTCTCCTGGCTTACTTTGGTTAATTTATAGTACCTTCTATTAAAGAACAGTTGTTACATATCAGTTATACACCAATTTAACTTTATTCCTCTTTCCTAAAATGAAAAGATATTTTTTATTCTTGCTTCTATATTCACCCCAAAAGTGCCTGCTATAATGCACCTCTTTGTATTTTTATAGTACAGTTAATTTTTTATTCAGAAAATTTTTTTCAAAAAGTAATTTTGAAGAAATTGTTTCCATTGATCTCACATGATCTTATTCTATCTTTATCCTCAGTTCTTAATTTTGTTCCACTCAATTCTCAATTTTGCAGTTATAAATTTTTAGATAAATCCTTTGAACATTTCTTTTGGTGCTACATTATCTTCCATCAAATAATGCTCTTGTACATATGGCATATTTCAATATGGATGCTTTTATAAAAATAATTTTAAAAAGATAATTTATAGAATAAGAAATATTAAAAATGATCTAAAATTATATGTTTGTTTTATATAATCACTAATATTAGCATTTTACTATGTATGTTATCAAATGGGCTCTATATATGTATACATGTATATATATATATTTAGTTGGTAGTTTGATGGAAGATTTTGGGCATTTTGTTGGTAGTGCAATATATCTGTATAACAGCAACCAATGAATACTCTGCTGTAAATTATGTTACCTCAATTATAATTTATTTATAATTCATTCTATTTAAATTTTAAATGTAAAAAAAAAAGAAACTTTAGCAAAGAAATAATTCTTTCCAGACCTTGACCCATCTGCTTGAAAATATCCATCTTGGAAATCTTTATGTAATTAAGCAATAATAGTGAAACACAATAATTTTTAATGACAACATAAAATTTTATTTTTTAGAAAGCAGAAAATTGAATTTCATGAATATTGAAAACATACATGCATATACCTGGAAATATATTAAATTTTTATATATTTTTATATAATCTAAAGTTATATATGAATAGAGAAAACCTATGCAAAACATTTTATGGAGAAAACAGAAGTATCAATGACAATCTAGAATGGAGTACAATTACAATCACTGAATTGAACGTACTCTTAAAATCAGATATTTATTGCTATATTTTGTAGAGTGGGGCACACCTGGTAGTGCTCACAGCTTGTTCTTGGTTTTAAATTCAGGGATTATTCCTGACTGGCTTGGGGTTCAGAGGTCAAACCCAGGTCAACCAATTGCAAGGCAACCACCCTACCTGCTGTTCTGTAGCTCTGGCCCCCAAAATAATATCCTTATTATTATTTAATTTAATTGTTGGTTCATCCCTATGTTTATATCTCACTATCTCTACTTCTAATCATATAGTCAGCATATGTTGGAATATATTCAGAATGTTAATCATGAACCAACTTCCAAATACTTATCTTTATTATATTTTTATTCAAGTAAGTTTCTCCTTTAAATTTTGTATACTGTATTATGATTGTTAAATGCATAGTTGATATTCATTGACAACTGAGATATAGATGAATATTGTAATAAAATTCCAGAAAGCAATTTTGACAGGTAAACTTTTTCGGGAGGTCACAAGACCAAAGGTGGTGTGTGTGTGTGTGTGTGTGTGTGTGTGTGTGTGTGTGTGTATGTGTGTGTGTGTGTGTGTGTGTAGTTAAAACTAGCTCTGCGGTTTGAATTATCTGCTTGAAAGGAGTTGGGGTGTTAAATGTATTCCCTATTAAACTCTAAGACTCCAACTGTCTCTTATCCTGAAAAAATAAAAAATGTGTTATGCTATAAACCTCAAACTTGGAATATTGTGCTCATTATTGTATTGAGAAAAATATTCTGAAAACAAAAGCAATCCACATTCACAATTTAAAGTGGTGAGGGTTTTGACATTCATGCCTGGATGAACACTATATAAACATTTTTTTTAATTCTCAAAACAGTCCTTTCTTTCTTGGGACCATATTAAAAGTTAGAAACTTAAGGAAAATCAAAGATTTAAGCATAAATAACACATTGTGTAAATCATCTGCTATCTAGAAATAGTAGAGTTTTCTTTATTTTCCTGATTGTAGTTTTCTGTAAGTCTTTACTTTCATCTTTTTTTCAAATTCATATAAACTAATCAGAGCCTTCTTTTATTTAACAGTGAGAATATATCTATAAAATTGAAAATTTAAGGTTACATGGGCTATCTCAATGGAAACTAACTATACCTTAATCTATTATTATATGACACTATGAGATAAAAGTCTAATTTATTTTGTTAAACAAAAGATTCATACTAAATATGCTTAAAATTTGGACCATATAATGTTATCAGTTTATGTTGATTTATTTAATATTTGAATGCTTACTACTACTTTAAATGGATGCAATGTTTTTTAAATCCAAGCAGATAGGTACATGTTAAGCAGACTACCAACTATAGAAAATATTAACAATGGGCAAAGAGATAATTTAAATCTTATTTATTATAAATATTTTAACCTGTACAATTTTGCAAAAAATATATTGAATGAACTTCTAGAAAATAAATAACAATGGTTCTTTCTCTAAAATCTTTGTTGAAACACACTTTTTCATATCCAAATAGCTGCACTTTTCTTCTCTGCAACCCTAGAGAAAAAAGTCATTTCTATTATTTTTTTTCTGGATTTTAATCAAATGTGCCTTATCTCTTAGTTAACCGCTGTGGTTTCAATAAGTCACACTAAATAGGTTTAACCAATAGTAAAAAGGAGACAGTTGGTTCCATTTTAAGGACAACCATAAGGTTGTGTGGCAGGTATGGAATGTACTTGTAGGTTATTCATCAAATGAAACAAAGTGGAAGATAAAAATGCATTAAGCCATTTTGTAGGAAAGTATTTAATGACTGTACTGTTAAAATAAAGTGTACAAAATTGCTTTTTAATTGAATATATCAATTGAAATACAGACACTTCTGAGAACTAGGATATGTTTATAAAATTTAATAGGGATCTTTTATTCCTGATAATTGGCTTTTTGCCAAGCATGTAAGTGTTGGATGAAATATTCTGACTCATAAATGAATTAGTGATTTATTTCCTAGAGTTCTAGGGGGTCCTACTTTTTATTAGTCACTTCTTCCTTTATCTTTCCTTTTATCAATTGAGATAATTTCTAATGTTTGAGTACACATTAAATCAGAAACGCTAACAGAGACTGGCAGGAACCATAAAATGATGATCATGGAATTAGGAGTATAAATGGATTATTTGAATCTCTTAAAAATAAACTAGCAGATATGGTTTCGTCATTTCTAAGCTTTATAGTGATTTGCAATCAAATGCTGAGAACATAACACAAATATAAATGCGACTTATTTATTTAAATATTTGTGTTTGAGGGACTGAAGATATAACACAGTGGTAGGGCATTTGCCTTGCACACAGTTGACGCAGAACAGACCTGGGTTCGATTCCCAGCATCCCATATGGTCCCACAAATCAGGAGAGTTTTCTGAGCGTATACCCAGGAGTTACCCCTGAGCGGCAAAATAAAAATTTTGTTTGAAATTTTACTAAAAAAATACTTTCACAGATTGCATGCGCAAAAATAAAATTTATTTTTCAAGGTTTTTTTTTGTTTTTGTTTTTGTTTTTGTTTTTCAGGCCACACCCGTTTGATGCTCAGGGGTTACTCCTGGCTAAGGGCTCAGAAATTGCCCTTGGCTTGTGGGGACCATATGGGACACCAGGGATCGAACTGTGGTCCTTTCCTTAGCTAGCGCTTCCAATGCAGACTAGCACCACCTCGCCGGCCCCTATTTTTTAAGTTTTTAAAATAAGTTTCTTTACAATAATTTTATACTAATTTTATTTTGATATGTCATTTTAAAAATTAAGAAGAAAATATACATGACACTCTTCTTGCTTTTTATGTAAATATTTAAATTTTGTCAGCATTTATTAAATGTACTATAATTTATTCAGGCTTAAATTGATTTAGTATAACTTCAACGATCACCAAAATATCTTATTAGAAACAATAGTTATAATTTAAATCTTGAAGTTTTCATTAGAAATAATAGTTATAATTTAAATCTTAAAGTTTTCATTAGAACCTGTGGACAAGGAAAGTAAAGCTTTATGATATGTTAAGCTATAATTTTATCTCAGAAGGCATATATATTCTTGTTATGTCTTCTGTTGGAAAGTAGTCCATAACATATGTAGAAAGTTACTATGACTTACTTGGCATATTCATTCAGTACTTTTATTGCATTTTCCAGTTACTGAGGGCATATAACAAGGAAGAATACTTGTTTAGAGAAAGAATTAAAATATTCTGAAAATTTTAATTTAAAATAGGACAAATTAGGCCTTTAAAATGTGCTTGTCACATAGAATTCTATAATGTTACATTTGCATTCATGTTATTTATAACATGATAAATGGAACAGTTTTTTTCTTTAAATTTTCAGCTTAGACTGCAATATCTCTGAAATTTTAACTAATATTTGTAAAGAAATTTTGGCAAAATAAAAGTACACACTATATCAACATTTCTAGAAAAAAAACTAGTATTTTTGATCCTGATTTGGTAACAGTGGATTTGAATGTACAGGTACATAATGTGGCATAAACATATTTAAAATATTTAAAATATTGATTTATATAGAACTCTATATAGGTTTTAAAAAAAGAAGTGACCAATGTTGCAAAAATCTAGCTATGGGGGGCAGAGTAAAAACATAATCATAAAAGTATTTTGAGTGCAACTATTAAAAATGAAGTAAACTTAAATATATATTATTTGAGATTCACAAAAAAAATTTAATAACAATATATACTTGAGTTTTTAATGTAATCAAATTACATTAGTTTGCTACTGTAGTATGAAAAGTTTTATGAGTGTATCTTTCTAACTGGCTATATTAAGAAAGTTACTTTATATTTTGTCTCTGTACTATATCCTATAAAAAGCCATTTTATTTTGAAATGGTTATACTTTAGCCATTAAATATTATAGAAAAATATATGGAAAATAAATAATAGCTAGAAGAAAGGAGAGAAGATAAGACAAATCAAGGGTTAAGACAATTATACTGCATGAGCTGAAAAAATAATCTTAAGTTTCATTGCAATTTCACATATATTTTAAGAAATTAAAAACTGCAACATATAGAAAATGAGAATGTTTCATTTGTCACTTCTCAGTAATGTGAAATGTGGTATATAATGAATTCTTTTAAAGGTACTACAAGTCTTTCTAAATAGAAAATATTTGTTAGAATGAAATATTATTGAGTTTCAGTTAAATGAAAATTGTATAGGATGTTCCAAAGCCGTGCACTGAAGATCCAGGGGCCCCTCTCAAAGGGTTTTGATACCTGACTAGATGCTCGATATTCAATCTGAGGATATGCAGATGCTTTCCTTGTGTGAGCTCTTCCAGTGCCAGGCTTTACCCAAGACAACCTGGCTGTGATCTAGGACCTCAAGAAAGCACATGGTCAAACTCTGAGGAATCATGTAGGGCTTGGGATTAAATAGATATTGGTTTCTCTAGTCTAGACTGTCTTTCCAGGCCCTGGTAACTTATTTTACAGAGGTTTCTAAAACCCGGGTTGATCCTGATCCCTTTTACTGCTATTTGAAGTCCCCAGTGACTGCCAGGAATCACTTCTGAAAACAGATCCAGAAATTTCCCTTGAACTCTGCTGAATGTACTCAGACATGACGACCAACCAACAAACAAAAATAACAAATACAATAAAGGGTTTCTTAAGTAGCTCATATTTTCCTCTCTTTTCAATATATTTTAACTTCCTGAACATGATTTACCACTACCTGATAACCATTTTTTATCTATCCCCAAGTCTATGAGCTCATGAGAAGAAAGAAATACATGCATATATGGATATATGCCAATGACTTATTCTCCATATATACAATAAGTAAGTTCTTTTCTTTTTTCATGTAGTGTTTGTTCATTTGTTTATTTTGGAGCCACACATGGACCTATTTTGGATAATTTTTCAGGCCTCGGTCTTCTGGATCACTCTTGGATGGATTTAGATCCATAATGAGAGGCTAGAGATTGAAACTAAATATGCCACAATCAAGGGAAGAGCTTTATGACTATATTCTGTCTTATTTATTTTGTGCTTTATTTTCTCATAACAGAATCACACCTCCATTTCATGTGCTGTATTTTCAGAAAATCATAAAGGTTAAACTCAACAAAACACAATACTTTTACTAAGAAATGAACACAAAATTACCATTATAAATACACAACAGACCTTTACTATGAAATTACCAGCCCACAGCAATTGTATAACAACCATTGAGGAGATATGGAGTGAAAAACCAGTTCATTATTTTCAGTGAATACAATGGAGTACAGTTTTTGTTTTGTTTTATTTTGTTTGTTTGTTTTGGGGCCACACCAGGTGATGCTCAGGGGTTATTTCAGGTGATGTGCTCAGAAAACACTCCTGTCTTAGGGAACCACATGGGATGCTAGGGATCAAACTGTGGTCTGTCCTGGTCAGCTGTGGGCAAGGCAAAAGCCCTACCGTAATGCCACTGCTCCAGTCTAGTTTAATTAATATAATAGAAATTTCTTAAAATTGAAATACTTAGCACAAACTGTGTAATATGGTGTTGTTATTATTTAATAATTACCTTTAAAATATGTTGTCATTTATTTTTATCACATGGAAATTGTGTGTTCCTCCAGAAAGAATGTAAAATTTTGTCTCTTCCATTAATTTTACTAAAATCTCACTATCCATTAAATTTAATTTTAAATTTCCACATAATGCTTGTCCAGACCTGCAAAAATATCCCTGGATATATGCTTTTATAGTAAAGTAAAACTCAACATATGGACCTTTACTAAAATAAGTCCCTTAAACCTATCTCTGTATTTTATAATTTCTTAAGAGTAGTTGTGATATTGTTTGTCTTTGCTCTTGTAAACTTTGACCTAAAGTGGCCTATCAATAGAATTATATAAAATTAAAATATATATAACTTATGTAAACACAGATTTTGATACATAAAATATACAATTTATTTTAGAGTCAGATGTATTAATTGTGTTCAAATGATCTGTCATTAATTTTTTCATGTTAGATTATTTTGTGGTGTTACTACAACACATAAATTAATGTAATAGAAAAGACTAGAGTGATGGGTATAATAATATACTCAATTATATTTCATGTAGTAACCTACTTAAGACGATCAATGGATCTGTCAATACAACCAATTATTATAATAATGAAACAAAGTGGTTTCTAAGTGACCAACGATATTAAAAAAAATACCTAGAAATAGGCCAATGTTGAAGTTCCTGTTACAGTTTCAAGTTAATGTGAAAAACATGTTAAAATTCTCAAATGATCCAATGAAAAGATAGACTATAGTATCTGTAATTGTTAATGTAATACCTATATACTCATGCTTATTAGATTACAAGGGTGATATGGCTATTTTAAACAACTTTATCAAAGCACTTTAAGTTTTAAATAGAGTTGAAACATTCTTTTGGACATTTTAAAATAATTTTCTCATAAAATGATCTGACATTATACATATTTATTTTGCTATCGAAACAAAGTGAATAATTAAAATCAAATATTGCTAACAAAATATCACCATTATATTTTAGACAGTGAGCAAAAGAGCATAATTTCAAACCTGGTTCAACTATTATTTGTGCAATAAGTAACTCATTGGATCCATTTACAATACAATTACATAAGTTGCATGATAATTTGACTTGTGCCCTTGATCCATGCAATACCCTGATTTTGGTAGGCTATGAAGGACTACATTATATATCAGGTTTGCAAAAGTAAAATATCTGAAAGAAATATTGATGCAATACTAAACACCATATAAGCAAAGTATAATATTGGTAGTACAAATGTATGATAAATATTGTAGGAAAAATTTTATTACCCAAAATACATAACACAATGGCCAATAGTATAGCAATATCACTTGATTCATCTGAAAAACGCAAAGCCAATTTCAGCTGTAATTAACTGAGAAATTAGATAGTTCTAATTATTCTTAGATTTGTAACATCAAAGCACAAAACTTTATTTCTCAAACCTTTGGCATTTATGAATATTTGGAAATTTTAATTAACGGGTTAAAAGATGAGAAGATTATAAGCATGAAGTGATTGACAGGATAATAAAATTTTTCTTCTGCAAAATTCTGATATATTTAGCCTGACTGCAATTTTTCCTATATCATCAGTTATCTCTTTTTATTTTTAGTTCAGCTGAATCAATAAGTGGAAAATGTTCACCAAAGTAATATAGAATAAATGATTCTGATAAGGAAATAAGGCTCAGTTAAACGAGACCAAATTGCAAGTATAGGTGAACTAAATTTAACCAAGACATATTTTAGTGTTTTAAAACTTTTCCTTTTCTTGCTCCCATATTTTACCTAGTTATTATCTTTCTGTAACTGTCATGTTCTAGTCTACTTCACATACTATTAAAACATTATTCTAGTGAAGTTCATATATCTTTCTCTTCTACTTTGTTTAAATCATTTATAATATATAAAAGCAATTTCTTGTGTCTCTATTCATTGTATTCTGTTATTGAAGATAGTCTTTGCAAATCAAGTTAATTTTGTTAGAATAGGAAATCTGAACCCAAATGGTGATTTCTTCCAAGAGTTTTTAAATGCTCTAAGCATTTAAAGTATCGCACATAGAATACTGAACACAAATTGAGGCAAGTTGAAACATTTCTTTGTGATAATCTGATATTCCCCACTAAGTTAACAAAGATTTCAGGATATATATTTGAAACTATTACCCACAATAAAAACTTACTAAACTATCAAAAATTATTCAAAAATTGAATGAAAATTCAAAACTAATAATAATGAAATATAAATTTAAGATCAAATTTAGACATGACTGAAAAAATAATTTGTTTCACTTATAGTTGATGAGAATATATATATGTATTTTTTAACAAGAAAGTTTAAAAATATGTATCAGAGGGGCCAGAGCGGTGGCACACCTTGCCCTACCTAGCCTAGGACAGACTGTGGTTTGATCCCCCGGAGTCCCATATGGTCCCCCAAGCCCAGAGCAATTTCTGAGTGCATAACCAGGAGCAATCCCTGAGCATCACCGGGTGTGGCTGAAAATACATATATATATGATACATATATATGTATATATATGTATCATGAGAGTAGGAAGGATAATTCAAACAATTTTAATGTTCTAGGTTTGAGTGTATTCCCAGCATCATATGGGTCCCTGATACATCAGATAGTACCAGGAACCAATTTTAGTCACCGGTACTTTTCTTGTAACCAAGTATCCTGTGATGCCCCAAAAATATATTTAAGAAAAATATATTTGAATATTTATTCTTAAGTTCATTTAAAATGAAATATATTTTGAACATTATATTTTGATAGTATTTTTACACTACAGAAATGTGGTAAATAATTAAAAAAACATGCATCATTTTATGATTTACTCATTTTATCTGAGGTTTTAAGGTTCACATAATGTTGCTCAGGGCTTTCTCCTTGCTCTTGTTTGGGAGTGACCATCATCATGCTCATCAGATACTTGGTAAAGTAAGAATCAAACTAGTGTGTGCTCTACAAAAAGCAAAATTTTTAGTCCCCTGTTTAGCTTGCCAGCCTTCTGAGACTGATTCTTTTAATTCAATTAATAATGTTTATGTTTTTGAGAATAGGGGACAAAATGAGAATTTAGACATCAGTCCTACCTTCATGGAGTACTGTGTATGTTTCAATTTTTTTGTTTCTTTCTAATAATTTTCCCTTTTGAAAATGCAGTTAGTGCCGTTGATGTTTCTACAGTGAGTACCTGTGTAGTTATAATCATATATAAAATATGTATTTTGAGAACTGTTTGTCAAGTAAATGGAGTAAATTGTTACTAAAATAAAAAATCTCTGCAGCTTGATTTTAATGTGAAAAAGAGAAAAAATTGTTAGTATATGGAAATGTAAAGGCTATATAGATAGACCTCGAAAACGAAAGAAAAGGGCCGGAAAGAGAGCATGGAGGTAGAGCATTTGCCTTGCATGCAGAAGGACTGTGGTTCGAATTCAGACCTTCCCTATGGTCGCCAGAGTCTGCCAGAAGTGATCTCTGAGCGTAGAGCCAGGAGTAACCCCTGAATACAGCCGGGTGTGACTCCAAAACCAAAAACCAAAACCAAAAACAAACAAACAAAAACAAAAACAAGCAATGAGAAATAACAAAGATTGACTTTCTAGTCCTTATTTCCACTTAACATTTCTGAAAACTGACTGAATTTCTTCATATAGAGATAATCAAAGAACAAAGCATGTAAATGAATGAATGGACTATATTACTGATGGTTTTATCATTCAGTGACAATTTTTAATTACTATATACAACATTTGTTTTATTTTGGGGCTATAGCCAGCTAAACTCCCATGTTACTTCTGACTCAGAAATACTCTGAAATTTCTGAAAGCTCAGAAATTGCTTCTGGCAGGCTCAGGGAACCCAATGGGATTCTGGGGATCAAACCTAGGTCTGCTGTGTGCTATTACCCCATGAACCCCTTGTCCTATTATGTTTTAAGTTTTCTTTTACTTCTATTTGTAATTGTATTATTTTGAAGAGTCTTAACGTCAGTAAACATCGAATAACTTCTAAAGTTACATTTTTGGAGTCACAAATTTAAGATCTAAACTGCCAAAATATAGAGATATTTTTTCAAATCTTCCTCAACCCCAACCATAGGCAAAATATTATGGTTGCAATGTACTTTGTAATAGAGATTTTTTTCAGAAATGACTCCAGCATCACACTCTGCACTAAAGAGCTAGTTTGGCTCCATTTCTATCCCAGTGCCACATGCCTACCAAACTATCTTTTTATTTCCCACAACTTCATACTGAAGACCAGTTCACCAAGCTATCTTTAAATATCTTTAATAACAAGGCAAACACATAAAGAGCACCAGGAAAATAATTCCCCTAAAAGGTTTGCTGAAGAAATGTGGATTCAAAAGCAAAATATCAACACAATGTCTAACAACCAGTATTTTGGTTTGAAAATTAACTACCAGGAGGGTTTTCTTTTTCTTTAATACAAATGCAAATCAGTGTCATTTTGATTGTTTACCAGTTTGTTTGTTTTTTTAAACATTTGTTAGAACAGAATAGGGCTGTATATAACACCACTGTGAAATCTATTTATAACATTGATTTCTGCTCTCGCTGAGTGCAATGATTTTTATCTTAATTGATAGTGCTTTTGCTTTTTACCTTTTCTTTTCTCTTTTGGTTTTTGAATGAGTCATGGGAGACACTTGAAAACTTTGGGTAAAAATCTGGGTTAAATTTTGAAATAAAGTCACTAGGGAATATTCTGAATAATATAGCAAAAAAAAAAAATCAGCCTGTAAGCAAGAAAGAATAACATACAGACAAAAAAGGGAAAAAATCTTGATATAAATTTGTCAAGCAAAAGGTGAGAATCTGGAGTCACCAATGGCATAAGTCCCAGAGAATTAGATGTCATTAACTTCTATTTCTTGGGACACAATCAGTAGTCCCAAATGGTCTCTTCTAACCTTAGGAAAATCCATAACTAACATACTAGATCCACTAAGGCTCAACAAATACACTTAATTGCCCTGCTCTCAGTCCGACATTTGTTGGTGAGATTAACTGTGATCAAAATGTGCTAGGGAAAAATAAATTAAGCAAATTTAAATGAAATAAAAAGACTTAAAAAAAGAATGTCTATCTTGAGGGAAAATATTTTTAGGTTTCTTTAGGGAGCATACACTAGCTGAAGGAATAGTTTCAGGATTTTTAGTGATTAACCCAATAGAGATTGATGTTCTACTTAATATTAATTAACCGATATTCCAATGTGGTCTTCCATTGGTTAGTTTCCTTGCTAAAGAGAATGTATGAGGGAAATAGAAAGCCTGTCTAGAGTACAGGAGGGAGTTGGGTGGGGAGGAGGGAGATTTGGGACATTGGTGATGGGAATGTTGCACTGGTGATGAGGGGTGTTCTTTACATGACTGAAACCCAAACACAATCATGTATGTAATAAAGTTGTTTAAATAAAAAAAAAAGTCCTTGCTTCCAAAAGATCTTGAGACCTTTGGTTTTTAAGAAAGATGAGAAATGAGGAAAAAAGGTAGCACTTACACATTAATTCAATTTATTTGTCTTGAGTGGTGGTGTTTGTGTCACACCAGGTGATTCTCAGAGATTATTTCTGGTTAGGGATATCTTGGTGGTGCTGAACATTAAAGTGGATGTGGCTGCATTGCAAGGCTCAGGCCTGTATAAAATGATGAGTTATGTGGTTATTTATGGGATTATACTTCTTTCTAGCCACCACATTGTCCAGTTACACTGATGTCTAATTTCAAGGAGCAGAGTGAAATATAATCTAATTTTTAAATCTAAATAAGGAAGTAAAATGACTAAATGAACATTTGTCCAATTAACAGGTTAGTGGAAAAATCACAAAGTCTATATTCTTTGAAATAGAGTATACAAAGTACAAATAGTGCTTTAATTTTAATGCATTATATATTTAGTTGTGTTGAAATTGTGAAGTAAATTGATCAGTTAAGGAAAATCACATATTCTGTTGAAATGATATTCTGGTGAGTATAATCTTTATAGAAGAGACTGAATACAGAACTCTTTCTTAAGATTATTTTTTTCAAATGCCACAGTCAATATTAATGAGTATGTTGCGTTACTGTAGTAACAAACTCTGCTACAAATAAATGCATGCAGGTGCCCTTTGGGTATTAATACTATTTTTACCAAACCCAATATGCTCCAAATAGAATGCAAGTCCTAAGTTTATTAAAAAAGATATTCTTAGAACTGAAGAAATATGAGTTTCTCACAATTAGTATTTTAATGGAGTAGGTAATTTTTTTAAATTTATATTTTAAGTCTAAAATTCTTTTATGGTTTTTTTTCTAATAATGTTTATTTAAGCACCATGGTTACAAACATTTTTGTAGTAGGGTTTCAGACATAAATAGTACATCCCCATCACTAGTGCAAACTTATCACCACCAACAATGCCCACCATCTCACTCCTCCCTCACCCCCTACCTGTATTCAAGACAGGAATTATATTTCTCTCACCCACTACCATTGTTATGATAGTTATTAGTGTAGTTATTTCTCTAACTGCATTCATGACTCTGTGGTAAGCTTCATATCCTGGGCTGGTCCTTCCAACCCTCATCTCTATTGTCTCTGGGTATTAGCACCATACTGTCTTTTATTTTCTTAAATTCCACAGTTGAGTAAATTCAAAGTAAAATTTTAAAAATTGTAAGAAGTTTTGTTAGATGAGCATTGGGTCCTATCTTTACAGTTGTTATAGCAATTCTGTTCTTGTCATTCAGTCTTAGTGGCAGGTGTGCAGATAGATTGAGGGACCTAGAATTCTCAGTAGTCTAAAATAGAAGGTTAATCTATTGTTTTTATACCAACTTACAAAAAATTTAAAATCACTCAACCCTGCAAATTACTTCCTCTATATCTAATTTGCCTCTGCAAGAATTGAGTTAAATATATAATTCTAATGAGAAAAAGAATTAAGAAAATATTTGTAAGATATTTTAAACTAGTTTTTTATATTTTTAGTAAGGCATTTATGTGATTTTAAAGAGATTTTTGGCTAGGTACTGAGTTCAAGATCAAACTATTGAAAATGAATTGATAAGGATGTTGTTAGACATAGTAGATTCTTTAGCAATCTCACTTGAGACTAAGTTATACACAAGGCCATGGCTTAAAATGCTCTGGAAACCATACTATGTTTTTCTTTCCTCATAAGAGGAGTTCCTTTTCTGGGGCCGGAGCGGTGGCACAGGGCGCACGCTAGCCTAGGATGAACCGCAGTTTGATCCCCCAGCGTCCCATATTGTTCTCCAAGGCAGGAGCGATTTCTGAGCACATAGCCAGGACTAACTCCTGAGCGTCATTGAGTGTGGTGGAAAACAAAAACAAAAAACAAAAATACAAAAAATATAAAAAGAAGAGTTCCTTTTCTTTTCTTGTTTACTTCCCAATAAACTTTGTACCATCTTATACAAAAAATGCTTTGGAGTTGTAAAAATATCCATTGGAACTTAGATGAGGCTCCTACTGTTATTAGAGACTTCATTTTCCCTATACTTAGCTTGACATTCAAATCAAAATCAGACCTTAACTGCAAAGATCCAGTTCCACTGTTGCTACAGGGGTCAATCAATTGAGATCTAAGCTGATGAGTCTATAAAATCTTCTACTGAACAAAATAGCAGTTGGAAGAGGTCTGGCATTTATCTTAGAGAACCATCTTGTCTTCATGACCACAGGAACAGGTAATATAGGAAAATAAGTGAATCTATTTTTAAAAGGGCAGATTTTGTAGACTAATGGGCACCGCTGAGGTGTTCAGTGTGTTCTCTTGTGAATGAAGGTCCTCTAAGTTACAGTTCATTGTATCTGCAAATACAAACAAACTTTTCTAATTAAGGATTCTGCCTGCATTTTATCTTCCTTGAAATAGACTTTGGGATAACACGACTAGATAAGGGTAACATTCTCCACATTTTCTATTGACCCTGCCCGTAGATTTTTTTTTTCTTTTTTAAACTGTGTTTTTAAAACAAATGTTCCATGTCAGTGCTTAATTTCTCTTGGGTCAGTTTCAAAACCCAGATCAAATTCCAGTTTTGTTTCAAGTTAACAGTATAATTTTGACATTTAATTTTCTTACCCTAAAATTACTCTTAAATCCAATGAGAAAATTTCTCATTTGCAAACCAATTGTTTGCCAAAGTTGTTTGCAAGAAAAATATATAACAATACAGTCATAAAAGATATCTGTTACCATTTCCTTGTTATCCATTTCCTTGTTCATCAATTTCACCTAAGGGTAAAATTAATTTTTCCTTTGTTTTACAGTTTTGGATATATAACAAATTTTATATGTAAAAGATATATTGTGGGGTTGGATATTTAGTACAGCTTATGAGGAAGTTGACTTGCAAGTACCTGATCTAAGATTGATCCTCAGGACATCATATGATCCCCTGACTCCCATTAGGGGTGACTCTTAAATTCAAAGCCAGGAATAAGGTCTGAGCTTAAGGCCACTACGTGTGGCCCAAACAAACTAAAAAACAAACAAAAGTAAAGGTTTCTTGTTACTGGATTTTTTCCCCTTGTAGTATAACTATAAATGTTGAAGGTCAGATAGATAGTATAGAGGGGAAGGAGCTTGCATTGCATACAGCTAACTTGGGTTCAACTTGTATCACATATGAAACCCTATCTCTACCCAGAGTAATCCCTGAGCACTGAGTCTGAAGTAAGACTCGAGTAATGTTGGGTATGGCAAGAAACCAAAAGAATAAAAATAGTTTGAATCTCAAACCAACTTCATAGAATATTGTTTGGAAGAACAGAGTTTGGAAGAACTTTGTTACTGAAGAAATGTTCAGAGATTTGTAAAATAAAGTTCTCAATCCAGAAAAGATAATGCCATAGAAATTAGTCTCAGGGGAAAAACTAAGGAACTTTATCAGAGAATCTATTTACCTTGATGCTTTCTTAGGTAAAATCATACATTAAAAATGCATGTTAGTAAAATGAATATGGATGGAGCCAGAGAGATAGTACAAGCGGTAGGTTTCTTACTTAACATGCTCCAATCCTAGATTCAATCCCTGACACCACATATGTTCTCCCAATCCTGCCGCCAGGAGTGACCCAAAGAAATAAAAAATAAATCAAATCAAATAACAAAAACTAAAACAAAACAAAACAAAAAAAAACAAACAAGAAAAAAACAAACAGGGATAAATAAGAAAAAAGAAAAAAAAACAAAGAAAAAGGGAGAAAGTAATACAGGAGATTACATTTGGGGAGAAACAGGATTAGAGGTAGTTTTATATAGGTCTGTATTTATGATGAAAGTACAGGCTTCCCCATTGTCTTTTTTTTTTTTTTTTTTTGGTTTTTGGGCCACACCCTGTGATGCTCAGGGGTTACTCCTGGCTATGCGCTCAGAAGTTGCTCCTGGCTTCTTGGGGGACCATATGGGACGCCGGGGGATCGAACCGTGATCCGTCCTAGGCTAGCGCAGGCACCTTACCTCCAGCGCCACCGCCCGGCCCCATTCCCCATTGTCTTTTGAGATTTCCTTGTGAAGTGTGGGGTCCAGGCAGGGAGGTCTTAGGTAGAGTTCTTGCAGTGGGGGTCCTTTGGAGCTAGTTCCGGTATCAAGCCACAGTCCAAATTCGAGAGAGGTGAGTAGAAAGCCACACTAGATGTGTCAGTGGGGGTGTTGGTTGTATTTTCTTGCCGGGAACGAGGTGAGAGTTTGGGTGGGTATCTCTTTACTTGTGTAGTGGGTACTGGCTTGTTAGGGTAGGAGATTGGTCTTGATGCCTAATGGATTAAGAACTGAGGGTGGAGAGTTATAATGTGGTGGGGATATCAGGGGTGGGGGGGTGGGGTGGGATTGAGTGTTGAAGGAATAGCCGGATTTCTGGGGGAGGATGTCCCTGTAAATTATATGGGAGGGGTTATATAGGGATAGGTATGGGTTGTTTGTGGTTTAGGTTTGTTCCTTAAGGAGGATTCCTGTCTCTCTGTGCTCCTTCCCACATATAAACATATAGAAATTAGCTTAGGTGTATATTAATGTAGAGAGGTCAGGAGGGCAAGAGGTGCACTGAATACAGAAAAATAGTCAAGTATAGTACTTGAAAGGAAAGGAAACTAATAGTTTAAATTTTGGATATGTATAGGTTTCATGTCTTGAGTACTGACCATTGCGTTAGTGAGGTCTATCTATATAGGTGTTTACCCTTTGTAGTATTGTCCACAGCGCCCTATATGTCAGCTTTCCTTTCCTATAGAGGGGGTAACCTTGTGATTTTTATTTGACATAGATTGAATTGATGATAGTGAGAAGGAGAAGGTAGAGGAAGAGGGAGACAAGAAGAGAGAGTAGGAAAAAACAAAACAAAATAAACCAACAGTCAAACAACAACAACAACAACAACAACAACAACAACAACAATATTACGAAGTAATGAGAAGGGAGGGTATAAGAGCAATTGCATGTTAGTTCGGTTGAACGTGTTCGATGCTTAGGCCCTGTGGTATAACTCTGTAGGTCACAGTTGTTGCTTTGGTGATCTGGCTGGTCATTCAGGTCCTAAAAGAAGGCATAATCTAGGGATAAAGTGTATGTCAAAGAGTTTTATCCAACCATTTTCATGGTTCAAGCAGGGTATGGTGCCTCCTGTGACTGAGCACCGAGGTACCACCATAGGATGTTCAACCTTTGTATCCAGGAACCCCTATGGACAGAAAAACTGAGAGGTTATTTTAAATGTGGTAAGGATAAGGCATTCAAACATAATGTTTTGAGATGTTTCCGTTGGACTCAGTAATTTTCCGCCTTAATCTTTATCTATAATCCTGTATAAGATCCCTAGTTAAGTTATTATGGGCCTTTGTAGTAAAATGATAATTGCATACCTGTTTTCTCTACGCTGCTGTTTCTGCTGTTGCTGGTTTCTTTATAATATTATGTGTTTTCGGGCTTTGTATTGTTTCTCTTCCCTTTGTTTTGGGCTCTACTCCCCACTATATGGTGATTATTACAGTGTTCTATCCTGTTACCACCTGTTTTTAATTGTGGGGTATTGGTTGTATATCTGGTGTATATTCTAGGTACTTCAGAATAGTGCTAACATTCTGTGTTTATCTTTTGTCTTCTGGCTTGCTTCGTTTTACATAATATGTTCTAGGTCCATCCACATTGCTGCAAAGTCTGTGATTGTATCATTTCTGACTGCCATGTAGTATTCCATTGTGTATAGATACCACATCTTAATGATCCACTCATCTGTTGTTGGACATCGAGGTTGATTCCAAGACTTGGCTATTATACTGAGTGCTGCGATAAATAGTGGGGTGCACACATACTTTGGGATGAATGTCCTTCCAACTTGGGGGTGGATACCTAGGAGAGCAATTGCTGGGTCAAATGGCAGCTCAATTCTGAGTTCCTTGAGCACTCTCCAGACTGTTCTCTATAGGTGTTGGACTAGGGGGCATTCCCACCAGCAGTGGATGAGAGTGCCTTTCATACTGCATCCCTGCCAACACAGATTTTTCCCATTATTTTTGATGTGAGCCATTCTCACTGGTGTAAGGTGGTCTCTCATTGTTGTCTTGATTTGGATTTTCCTAATGATGAATGAAGGTGAGCATGTTTATTGGCCATCTTTCAGTCTTTGTCAGAGAAGTGTCTATTCATTTCATCTCCCCATTTTTCTATGGCTTTATTTGGCTTTGAGGGACTCAGCTTTCTGAGTGCTTTGTATATTCTGGTTATCAGCCCTTTATCTGATGTGTTGAGTGCAAAAATTTTTTCCCATTCAGTTAGCTGTCTTCTTGTTTTAAGTTGGGTTTCCTTTGCCATGCAGAAGCTTCTTAATTTGATGTAATCCCATTTGTTTATGTTTGATGCTAAAATCCTTGCCATTGGTGTTCCATCCTCGAAGACTTTTTTAATATATAGGTCTTCGAGTGTTCTGCCTATTTTTTTCTCAGTACACTTTATAGATTCTGATCTAATTTCAAGGCCTTTAATCCAATTTGAGTTGACTTTTGTATAAGGAGTGAGGTATGAACAATTTTCATTTTCTTACAGATGGCTTTCCAGTTGTACCAACACCATTTGTTAAAGAGACTTTCTTTGTTCCATTTCAAGTTTTTGGCTCTATTGTCAAATATTTGTTGACTGTATATCTGGGGATTTATGTCTGGAAATTCTGTTCTAACCCACTGGTCTGAGGCTCTGTTTTTGTTCCAGTACCATGCTGTTTTGCTCACTATGGCTTTATAGTATAGCTTCAGGTTAGGTAAAGAGATGCCACCCAGGCTCTTGTTTTTCAGTATCTGTTTGGCTATTCTGGGTCTTTTGTGTTTCCAGATGAATTTTATGATTGATTTTTCTAAGTCTTTAAAGAATGATGCCTGAATTTGGATGGGGATTGCATTGAATCTATATAGAAGTTTGTGTATGATAGTCATTTTCAGTAACACATACTTAATGTAACTTTTTTTAGGAGAATTATTGAAAATTCAGTTGACTATGTAAAGGACCGGTATTAATCTAAGGCATAGTAAACTCTATAAAATAAAGAGTATCTTTGATAGTTACTTTTATTTTTTCTACTTAAAATATTTCAAATCTAGAACTCAAAAGTTTTGATAAAATTTTATCAGAATACATATAAATAGACTCAGAATATTTATTAACTACTTGCCTCCAATCTCTGCTTTCTTGGTTTACCACATTTACTTTTCACATTCCATATTGTGTAAACAGTCTTTGAAATTGTAGATGGAAGTAGTATTATTTAGAGGAAGAACATGTCTTTTATTTAATTATTAAAATAAATTCTAATAGATGCATTGACATTTAAACATTCAAAAAGTTATATAGTAAAAAGTTATATAAAAAGTTATAGAGTAATTTTACTAAGCAAATGATAATACAATTTATGACTACTATGCAAATTTTGGTGATTTTTCATACTATTATGAAATTTGCCTTTCTATGTATTTTTCCTCTTAAGAGCTCAAATAAGAACTCAAAGATTTAAGAGAAACATTACATAATTTCCAGATAAATTTCCTTTACATATAGAACCAATTGAACATTGCTCAATAGAACCCAATGCAATTTATATCAATACCCATTAAACATTTATGAGATTAGCCTGATTTTCTTTTATTTTTGGAAGGTTTTTTTTTAAAATTATTTTCTAATCCTTTTTTGATTTCTATCTACCTCAATCCTTTAAGTTAGACCTTTATTGAATTCTTTTTTTGTTTTTTGTTTGTTCGTTTTTTTGGTTGTTGTTATTTGGAATCACACCCAAAATACTCAGGTGCTACTTCTGGCTCTGCACTAAGGACTTCTGGCTGTTGAAGGGGAACCATGTATGGTGCCAGGGATGGAACCTATATCAGATACACGGAAAGAAAATACCCTCCCCACTGTAGTATCTCTCTGGCCCTAAATTTATTATTTTGATGTGGAAGTGAAATAGAAGCGCTGATCTAAAATACAAGCAGTCTAACAGGAGTGAAGTTTGGATAACCAAAGTGGGCATACCAAAATGAGCATACTGCTAAGAAACGTGTTCTGGGTTTTATGAGCATAGTATGGAGCTGACAGATGCTATGATAAATTTGTATGAAGACAATGTCTGCAGGATAATTTTTATGTATTCTCTTTAAAGCTGCAAGTGGATGTGTCTGTGAGCAAATATGTATTAGCATCCGTGCCATTCTGCCCGCCTCATTTTCTTTCTTCAGGGCACAACATTCTGCTACCTTGGCATTCCAAACACTTAGAAAGTTTTGAGACATGACTGATATTTGTAACACTTCTTCTTTTCACATAAAATATGCTGTGTGTTTAACTTTCCTTTGGGGGCAAAAAAGTAAAACAAAAATAGTATACACACACACCACACACAAACACATATACACATTTTAAGCTCTTGGCTTAAAATCATGTCAACCTGAAACATTTAATGATGTCACAGAGTTGATTAGCATTGGTTGATTCATATTTCAGTTCAAAGCAATTGTTTTATAATCTTCTCATAGAATTTCAAACTATTGCATTTTAAGTGAAAATAAGTATATTAACATCTTGCTATGTCTAAGCATTTTTAAAGTCAACCTACTGGAATCATTGTCCAGAATTCTGTGCTCCCATCTGAACAATCTTTTATCATTTACCATAAAGAATCCAAGGCTTAGCTTTGCTGACTGTTAAGAAAAATATATATCTTCATCATGCTCGCCTTTATTGTCTTTCAGCTATGTCTTGATGAAGTGGCTAAATTAATACACCAAGGATTCTAAATTACTAGTTGAGCTTCATTTCAGCTTTCTTACAAGAAAGTATTATGGTCTCTGAAGAAAATCTTGCTTCACATTTTTTTCAAAAATCCATGCTCGTCTGAATATTAGTTGATATATGACACTATACAATTTTTACAGCATTTTACATTGCTCTTAGAATTTGGGGGAAGGGTACAGTTGTGGTTTAGTGGATCAGGCACCTCTCTTACATGCTGCAGACTTGCTTTTAAATCTCAGCACTCCATATGGTTCCCTGAGTAAAACCATGAGTGATATCTGAGTGCAGAGCCAATAGTTTAACCACAAGCACTGTAGGGTGTGTATTGAAAAAAAATAGAATATTCTGAAAAATAAATGTCTGCTAGCTTCTCATACATATTTACGTATACATGTCTTTATCAGTGTATGGAATGTATAATTGGTAAATATGACAAAGATATTCTTTTTTTTTCTGTTTTTTGGGGCCACACCCATTTGATGCTCAGGGCTTTCTCCTGGCTATGCACTCAGAAATTGCCCCTGGGTTGGGGAGACCATATGAGACGCTGGGGGATTGAACTGCGGTTCTTCCTTGGCTAGTGCTTGCAAGGCAGACACCTTACCTCTAGCACCACCTCACCGGCCCCGACAAAGATATTCTTAATATATTTATTTATATATAATTGTATGTGATGCATTTAAAAGTTTATGTGTCCCTTTGTTGACAATATTGTCAAATTTACTGTCATATCTATCTGTCAATTGAGCATATCTATTATAGGCTTTATAGAAATTGAGGTATGTACCTATTTAGTGCTACTTTGTATCAATCCTGTCTACTCATTTTTAGGTGTTTCACCCACTTGATTCAATTTAATTGTAGAGATGCTTAGAGTTCCTGTGGAAATTAAATTAGCCAATGACTTTTAGCTACAGAAACTTTGTTTTGTCATATGGCTGATTAATGGACATGATAATTTTGTGCCCTTTAAAACTTTTAGTTTTAATTTAATCATTTTTCTTTTAAAAATAGAGTGCCTAGAATGACATTTGAGTTTAGATAAATTATTAATTTGATATAATATCAATTTTATGTAGCTTAAGATATTGTCCACTTACAACATGACATTAGAGCATTAGAATATATAAAATTCACACATCACAAAGAATGAGAATAAACAGTGTTGGCGGGGATGTGGAGAGAAAGGAACTCTTATCCACTGCTGGTGGGAATGCCGTCTAGTTCAACCTTTATGGAAAGCGATATGGAGATTCCTCCAAAAACTGGAAATCGAGCTCCCATACGATCCAGCTATACCACTCCTAGGAATATACCCTAGGAACACAAAAATACAATACAAAAACCCCTTCCTTACACCTATATTCATTGCAGCACTATTTACCATAGCAAGACTCTGGAAACAACCAAGATGCCCTTCAACAGATGAAAGGCTAAAGAAACTGTGGTACATATACACAATGGAATATTATGCAGCTGTCAGGAGAGATGAAGTCATGAAATTTTCCTATACATGGATGTACACGGAATCTATTATGCTGAGTGAAATAAGTCAGAGAGAGAAAGAAATACGCAGAATGGTCTCACTCATCTATGGGTTTTAAGAAAAATGAAAGACACCCTTGTAATAATAATTTTCAGACACAAAAGAGAAAAGAGGTGGAAGTTCCAGCTCACCTCAGGAAGCTCACCACAAAGAATGATGAGTTTAGTTAGGGAAATAACTACATTTTGAACTGTCCTAATAATGAGAATGTATGAGGAAAATGGAGAGCCTGTCTAGAGTACAGGCGGGGGTCGGGTGAGGCGAAGGGAGACTTGGGACATTGGTGATGGGAATGTTGCGCTGGTGATGGGTGGTGTTCTTTACATGACTGAAACCCAAACACAATCATGTATGTAATTAAGGTGTTTAAATAAATTAAAAAAAAAGAATATATAAAATTTTGATGTGAGGCCAGAGAGATAGAATGGACATAAGGCGTTTGCCTTTCATGCAGAAGGTCATTGGTTTGAGTCCCGGCATCCCATATGGTCCCCTGAGCCTGCCAGGAGCAATTTCTGAGCATGGAGCCAGGAATAACCCCTGAGCACCGACTGGTATGACCCCAAAACCAAAAATAAATAAATAAATAAATAAATAAATAATTTTTGTTTTGATGTGATATAGTATCATGCTTTGTCTTAGAATAAAGTGTTTTTTTGTCTTGAAAGTAAAAGTTGATTCTTAAGTTTGATACTCATCACACTCAATTTTGATTATGTGTGAGTAATGTTTTTAAAACCCAAAGTTTTACAAAATAAACATTTTGTTGTTAGAATTACCTAAAGTGGGCTGAAGCAATAGCACAGCAGCAGGGAATTTTCCTTGCAAGCATCTGACCCGAGTTTGATCTCCTGTTTCCAATATGGTCCCCTGAGCCTGTCAGGGCCGATTTCTGAGCGCAAAGCCAGGGGTAATCCTTGAGCGCAGCCTGTTGTGGCCCAAATCAACAACAACACAATAATAATAATAAAACTTAAAAAAAGTTTGGTGCTAAAGTAATAATACAGTGTGTAGGGCATTTGCCCTGCATGTGCCCAACCACATTCAATCCCTGATATTCCATATGGTCCCTGGAGCCTACCAAAAATAATTTCTGAGCAGAGTCAGGAATCAGCCTTGAGTGCTGCCAGATGTGGCCTCAAAACAAAAAACAAACAAAAAATATCTCAGGTTAGTACTTATATTTGAAGTATTTAATTTACAAGCTTTAATTTTATTTTTTCTTAAACTAAAGTTCTTTGTGGTATAAAACACATACAATGAAAAACAGAGAAATTATCTAATTTTAGTATGAGCAACCGAAGACATCTTATTGTCATAGTCTTAACCTTTGAGAAATGTATTAGGTATTGGAGAAAACTAGCCCAAAATTCTCAAATTCACAAAATACAAGTATCTTTATGATCAAAAGCAACCCTAAACTAGCTATGTGACTGATTTATTTTGATAATTGACTATGCCCTGAGCAGCTAATTAAGCAAGTCTGCAAAAATGTTGTAATTTGATACAGGTGGCAGTAATTTTCAAAGATGATTACAAAAATTTTATCTTCTACATTTTAAAGTGTGGCAAATATATAAAGTCTATCTTTAATTTTGAAGAATGAGCTAATTCGTTTTGCTGCTTTTCATTGGTTTGTGTTTTGGTGGCCAAAAAGGGAAAAAAAAAAAGCAACTGAACATAGTTCATAACCACCAACTTTACCCAAATTGAAAGCATAAAGTCAATATATTTTTGGTCATGTCATGTTTATTTTAGTCAATAGTCTATTAGTCAATGTTCTATTTAATCATTGCTCTATTACAAGGTAAAAATTAAAATCTCCCTCTGAAGATGATGTGCCACAAACAATGAAAATGGTGTCAGACATGTCTGAGATATCTAGGTATCTGAAGTAGATCTCTTTATAGGATCCAATGGCATTTAAGTCTAGATCCTTTGATAAACATGGATATGAGCTGAATATGATATCATAGTAGAGTATATAGGATTTGTAGTATTCTAGAGGGGATATTATTTCAGCATTTCATAAAGTGATAGCAACACCTGAGAGTAGCACTGTCTAAGTTCTGACTTCTGGTGAGAATAAAGAATCCTATAGAAATTCAGTTCAGATATATTTGAATTTGCATTAGATGTTTCACTGCAGATGAAGTGGTTCGGTTCCCAATTACCATAAAGAGCACAATGCTCTTATGCAGGAGTGGAGAAAATTTGGAAGCACCAGAAGGCATAATTTATAATGAAGGTGTGTTATAAAATAGCAGAGTTTTTTTTATGAGATAGGCTTCAGCTAAGAAATGAGTCCTCAAGAGGGATATATTAGCACTTGAACATTTTTTGTTTTGGTGATTGTGTTAAGGTGTTGTACATCAGGTGTGGTGCAAACCATTTTCTGGCTTTGCTGGAAATGGTCATTTCTTTTTTTTTTTTTTTTTTTGTGTTTTTTTGGGTCACAGCCGGCAGTGCTCAGGGGTTATTCCTGGCTCCAGGCTCAGAAATTGCTCCTGGCAGGCACGGGGGACCATATGGGGCACCGGGATTCGAACCGATGACCTCCTGCATGAAAGGCAAATGCCTTACCTCCATGCTATCTCTCCGGCCCCGAAATGGTCATTTCTTATCTCAGATAGAAAAGACAAATATCAAAGCTGGCAGAATGACTTTCAGTTCCACTAGGGATAAAAACAAAGGCCCCATACTTGAACACATGAGCCATCTAGCAATTTCTTGGCTGCTAAAATGTTGAACTGTTTATTCAATGATTTTACTCTCCAGAACACCCAGTACTGGGCTACAAAAATAATTTAGTAGTAACTCTAATCAAGATTTGCTTAGTTTGGGTTGGTCATATTATGTGGGGTGTTCAGCAGCAAAGTTGCCCGTTGTTTTCCTTTGTCTAGAAAAATGCAGCCTTGTGGCATTTTCTCAGCATTTGTTCATTGTGTTCTCAGATTACTTTGTCTTCGCTAGGTCTCATGAAAAAGCTGGGGACCTTAAGACACTCATTCTTTCCTTATCAGCTTCAGTGAAGTAGAAGGTTGATAGGCTTGCCCTATCATTCCACTTTAAGTTATAAAAGAATTGTGGGAAGATTCACTTTGCACGTGATTCAAGATTTCATACATTTTGTTTCTTTTCCTTTTGGGACTTTTGTGCTACCATTTATGTTTAGTTCATCAAAAAAAATAATAGAGACATTTTGTAACATTTAAAACATTTTCATTTCAAAGTATTTTTTTCCAAATGGACAACTATACTTATTAGGGAAAAAATAGTAAGATAAAAGGAAAAAGAGATTGCAGTTTGTTATCCACAGTGGTTTTTTTGTAGGGAGAGAGTCAAGCTATTTTTTAATTGGTATACATATATAATTTATATGTATTGAGCAATATAATTCCATCTTACTTTAAATTGTTGATGCTTAGTAAAAAACAACTGGAAAAATGATGAAGTTTTAGTGAATTCCAATTACTTATGGCTTAGCAGCAGTAATTGAAAAGCTAATTTGTTTAGTAATGAACTTTATCTGCAGAGAAAAGACAACAAGATCATTACTGTTTTCAGCAGTTATGCCTTAACTTCAGATTTAAGGAGGAAAACAAATAAAAATCATGCATACCAGCCTTTAAAATAGTTAATACTAATCTTGTTTCCTCCTAAAAGCTATGATAGAGTGATATATATATGTATAATTATATATATAGTGATGATAGGTATATTGCCTGCCATATAGAATAGATATTGTCAACTTGATTAAGTAAGAGATATAAGACTTTGAGAAAATTCTCTTAGAGATAATAAGGGATAAATTCATTATTCTAGAAACGAACCATTTTTGTTCTAACATTGAACAAATTTTTAACATAAATATAATAAATAGAAGAATGTGTTAGTTTTAATAAGCTACAAGTAGCTGTAGATTAAGGAAGATCAAAAGATCATATTTGACCTAAATTCCAAAAAAGAATGAAAGTAGGAATGTAGGCATGCATGAAGAAATTAACTAATTAGTATTTTGTGGGGGATAATAGTGTTTTGGATTAGGCCCCATTCCTTGTTTTATAACTAACAGTTCTCAAGTGACCATATATGGTAAATTTGAACAAAAATTGTGGCCAAAACAGCCACATGCATGGCAACTGCCTCAACAGTAGCCAATCTTTGATCCACTAGTGAACATATGAGAGTATCTGAGACTGAGTTTAATATTTGGAATAAAGTAGCATACAAAACTTACCAACGAAAGTTAGGTGAAAAGGGTAAAGGGTAAAGATCCAGCACCTGGTGGCAGAAGACAATGGAGGAGAGTCATAGGCACTTTAGTGGCAGTGTGTACAAGAATTTTGTCTATTTATACTATAAACCTTAACACAATTAAATTATATTGTCTATACTATAAAATTAAAAAAATAAAAGAAAGCTGATTAGATGGAAGGCAAAATTTGTATGATTAAGATATTTTTTTTATATTTTCTATCTTATAAATTATATTAAAGGGTATAAAATACCTAAAGATCAGAAAATAGTTTAGGTCATATATGTATAATTTATTGGCCTATTAAATTATACATGTTTTCAGGGCCAGAGTGGTGGTGCAAGCAATAGGGCATTTGCCTTACACTTGCTAACCTAGGACAGACCTGAGTTCAATTCCCTGGCTTTCCATACAGTCCCACAAGCCAGGAGCGATTTCTGAGCGCATAGCAGGAGTAACCCCTAAGCATCACTGGGTGTGTTCCAAAAACGAATATATACATATATATATTATGTATATAAAGTATACATATTTTCATAGTGGTTTCAATTTTATACCACCTAATAAAATTTATTCAAAATTCATGCAAAATGTTAAATAATAGAAATACATTTTTATTATTTCAAATATGGGTTAATTCTTCTCAACTATGTAGTAATTTTGTCTCAAAAATAATGAATTAAAAGAGAATTTGAAATAAAATTTAAATAACTCCTTGGTAAAGCCATATTGTTTGTTTATTCCTTTGAACTTATTTATAAAACATACGAGATCATTTTTACTGATAAATTGCATTTTCTGATTCTTGCATGACTTTTGCCCATTAAATATTTAATTATTTTATGACTTATTCATGATTATTTTAATTGCACATAAGTAGGATATAATATCTGTACAAGACTAACTAGTTTCACTGCTCAACAAAATACTAGATAACATGTACTGCCACTTATTTCATTTTCAATTAACATTTTAAGAAGTTTTGCTATATGTTTTAGTAGAATTATTTCTTTTTATATATTACCATGTGTCAAGTTATAATAAAAACATTTTAAGATCTGAGAAACTTTTCATCAGATGCTACACCCTTCTTAATAGGCTTGGCCTCTAATTAAAGAATTATTCATGTGTGTATTATATATAATATATATCTAGACTTTTAATATGTCTCATATTAACTTCCAACAAACAAAATAACTTTTCTCAGTGTATAAATATGATTGCATTAAAAAAGCTGTATATTGTGTTTTGAATATTTTTATATATAATGTGCAATATAAATCATTTTGAAGGTAAAATTTAAGTATTATTAAATCCATTGAATATGAGATTGAAAGATTCAAATTTTGCTCTGAAATAATGTATGCTAGAGTCTATCAAATGCAAAATAATGTATAAAACTTAGTTTTCATGCAATTACTTCTCTATCATCAAGAATGAACATTTTCCATATTTACTTACAGAATAATAGTGTTTATTATTGTTTTCTCTTAATTACTCTCAATTTCTTTTGGATGGAAAGCATGGTTATCTTAATGCCTAGGGCATTAGCTTGTCTTTCTGAAAATATTTACAGAATGAGACATTTCAAGGTAATATTGTTCTTTTAAAGACATTTTTTAAAAATTGTATATAATAAAATGTTAATATTTACATTACTTTAGTTCTTTTTTATCTCTTAATGTTAAGCCTTTTAAAGGCAATAATATTTCTATTAGTCCATTATTAGTGGGTTTCCAAGATGAATTTACATTGTTGAAATCATAACATCTATATTTTCACTTTTGTTGAGAAATTTAAGAATGAGCACACCTTACACAGTTGTTAAAATAGTATCCTAAATTTTTTAAAAAATGAAATAAATATAGGGAAATTTAATGTAGGAATTAGGAAAACATTAGATAGTAATTTTCACAGTATAATTTGCCTATGAGTTATAAGTTCATTTTGATTATATTGTACAGTTAGAATCTATAGTTGCTTTCAAAGTCTATTGAGGACATTCAAATAAGCTATCTATAATTATTTTAATTTAGATATACCTCTCACTTGTATATACATTTTGATAGTTATAGAAATTTAATATGTACCATTTAAATAAATTTCCATCCAATCTGTTAATACCTTGTAGGCTAAAGTTTTAGTCCTTTTGTATTCATACTTGTTTTCAAAGTTACCTTTCTATATAGCTCATTTTCTTATTTGCAAAAACATATCCAGGCATTGTGCCATTCAACAACAGTCTAACTCAATTGATCTTGTACTAATTTTTTTAGCCTGATTAATTTACTCTTTGCTACTCACCCACATCTAACTCAGATTTTTCATAATTTATTTTTTCCTTGAATAGTGGTATTCAGGTCTTCCTATTTTTTTTAAATTTATTTATATCGCAAAGAAACATTGCTTTGTTTATTGCCTGTTTTTCTAGTTCATTACTGTGTTTTATTGTCTTCTCTTTCCTATTTCAGCCTCGTATAGTGGATTGAACTGATTTCAAAATCATTGTGCTAAAAAATTTCCCACATAAAAAGATATCTTATTTGTGGACACAACCTTGGGAATTAAGCAAAGTTACAGATTGAAAGAAAGAAATTCTAATGGCAGAGTACAAGTAGTTGATAATTATATTGCAAAAATAATTGTGGACATTAAAATGTCTAGGTACAAGACATTTCAATTTTATAGTAAATTTAAACACGAGTTTTCACAACACATATTTAGGGAAAGGACTACTAAGCCTCAGTGTCTTTTCAAAATCTAGAAAAACATCTGAATTTAGAAATTGCCCTTACAGAGGTCTTGTATACCTTTGGCTAGTGCTATTTCAGAACTTTGTCGAGGTGGTAAAAAATCTGCTCTCATTTCCCTGCCCATTGCTTCCACTTTTATTCAGTAATCTTGCCATCTGTTTGCCTGAAATGGCAGCCCCAGAGGGCAGGGAGCATCTCTTATCTGCACATTGCTGTAAGTAAGTGTGGATTCTCTGTCAGCATTTAAAAAATAATAGAACTTCAATAGAGTTGATTTAAGCCTCTCTAGTCAGCAGTTAGTCTTGGTGACATGAATCACTCTTTCAAATGGTAATTTACACCTGTTACCTTCATCCACAGGTTGGAAAATGCTTACACCTTAATTAATTATACCCTTATGATCTGAGAGATTGTATCCTCAAGTCAGAGACTGGGAGGCAGGAGCATAGAGAATCGAGAGCTTCTCCTATTTCAAAGCAAATACTGGGAAGCAAAAATTAGAATTCTGGTCACTTTTCACTTGTGATGGATGAGGCTCTTCAGGAATCTGTGTCTCTTGTGGCAGAAAACATGGCGATGGCGTCCCTTCCAGTAAGAGATGTACTTGTCCTTTGCACACTGTGCAGCATCAATTCCATATGACCTCAGAGGACATCTATGCTTCATAATAACACATTTGCTCAGGGCTTCTGCCGTGGCTGATGCCATTCACAGAATCAAAGAGCAGGTGGCATGCAAATTGCTTTTGGGGGAGCATGAATTAGAATACATTACCCAACTGGTACTGCCTCTCTGTAATTAAGCTACAATGAAATGACGAGTATCTGACATCAGATAATCATTTAATAAAGGAAAATGGAAGGTGTTTAAAAAGGTGTTTTCCTTCAATTTTGTTGAGATTGCACAAGGGTTGCCTTAGCATACAGATGATCTAAAATATTTGGCAAGTGCACTAAGATGTTTATGATAGTCATGTTGCATGTTTTTATAACATTAGGTGTTAATAAAAATTGAGATTAGAGTTTCACCCTTGAAGTTACAGTATATTGGGAAATATTGTCTAGATTTACAAGCTTTTATTTTCTAGAACTTGAACAAAACCTTAGGAATTGCTAGGAAATTTTATTAGATAGTCCTAATGGCTTTGTGTGTGGTGTTGTATGATTACTTTAATTATTATAATAGCCTAATCAGTATTTTGCTCAGTAGTGTTTTGCATATTCCAGATGCAGTTTTTGAAGTATAGCAATAATAGTAAATTCTGTTTTGAAGCGACTCATATGTAACCAACTTTATTATGTTTCAAAGGAATAAAATGAATTCGAGGTAAATTCATCTTTATTCCAATTGTTAATTTTCATATATTCATATTTTAACAATATTTCTTCATAATAAATGACATGCAAGACACCCTAAGCAATATAACTCTAATTTAGTATATTTCATTTGTTTGGGGGTCCCACTGTAGTTTTGGTATCACTTTTAGGAATCACTCCTGTAGGTGCTTAGAGGATCATATGGACTTCTCAGTAACAAACCAATGTGTAAGTCAAATAACTTACCAGCACTTACCAGCATTTACCAATTGCTCTGATTTCTCCAAATCAATATTTTAAGTACATAACTAATTTACTGTACCATTTCTATGTCATTATCTTCATTTAGAATTAATTCTATTTAGTCCTTAGTTTCCACATGCCATTTTATTCGTTGTTTCAGCGAAGTTTCTCCTCATATTATACTCTATTATTTATCTTTGAAAATTCTTACCTGATCCTTTTTGAAATCAGGATAACAATGCAATCAAACAAACACTTAGAAATAATATTCTTTTTATAAATAATTTATCTCAACTATTATAAGATACATATTTTCTTATTTCATTATATCATTTAAGAGTCAATATAAATTGTTCAGTTAGCTGAGTTTCCCTAGTTACATTGCAAATTTTTATATTTCTGTTGCAATGATAGTAAAATTCAGTAATATTACTCTTCTTTAATAATTAGAACCTTGAGAGGAGAGATATGTTTTTGATCTTTGTATTTCAATGGTTCAACCATTCAATAATGTCCAAAATGTTGAAAAATTAAAGATAGATTGAAAAATAGACAAGACTGAAGAATGCTCTGAAAAATAGATAGCTGACAGTTGGAAATATCACACTTTCTCTGCCTGAATATTGTCATTCTTTACTGTCTATTTTTCCTTCCCTAAAAGAAATATTGCAAAAAGTACTGAAGCTTTTTTGTTGTTAAATATTTTGGGCCACACCTGGTGATGCTTAAGGACTACTCCTGGCTTTGCACTCAAAAATCGCACTCTGGCTTGGGGGACCACATGGGACACTGGGGATTGAACCCAGGTCCATTCTGGGACAGCTGCATGCAAGGCAAATGTCCTACCACTATGCTATCGCTCTGGCCCCAAAAAGAACTTAAGCATTTTATGAAAATTCTTATTTATCCCACCTTCTCCTGCCATGCATCTAATATTTGTAGTAGACAATTTAATTAATGGTATAAAGTCAATTTTAAATAAATATCATGCAGGTACGTTCGCAGAAAATGTGAGTTTCAAGAGGCGTATAATTGACTGGTGGTGACATGAGTATTTCTGGCTAATGTCAGAGTCTTCTGACAGAAAAAGATAGCAACAAGCTGTTAATACACGTGCATATGAGAGGAGTTCAACAATGTCTGGCAGCAGATTGTGGGGCCCAAACTAGGATTTCTAAGAGCAAGCTCACCATAAAGCTCTTAGTAATAGGAGTTAACAACAAACATTAGAGAAAAATAATTACAAGACAGAACAAACAAAACAAACAAAACTATTTGTGTTATCCAGGATTTAAACAAGCCTCTGTACAGTAAACTGATCTCTAGTACATCATGCCAGATCAAATTTTGATTCATCAGTATCAGAAAAAGTTGAGTAAAATATATGATAGCAATAATAAAGGAAGAGTGTAAACAGACTTATTTTTCATTGAATGAAATTCACATATAATTGAAATACAATTGGATAGCTAGAAGACTAATGAAACAATAAATTAGAACATAAGAAATAATAAGATTTATTAATGATTCAATAATTTAAATTATTTTAACAATTACATTCCTATAAAGTAACATTATGTTCTACCTGCGATTTTTCCTAAAATAGAGCCAAAAAAAAGCTCCTTAGCACCAATTGTTATGGTCCCAAAGAAAATAGAAAATTTTGCTTTATGCCGTGTATTTATCAAGTTTTAATATATCCAGATTTAAATATTCTGTGACTTGATTAACTCATTATGCATTTTGTCTGTGAGATGAATCTTTGTTCATATACACAGCCAAGGTTAAATATTTTATTCTTTTATTTTTTGGGGGTTGGGTAATTCCTGGCTGCTCTCAGAGGTTACTCCTGGCTCTGCTCTCAGAAATCACTCCTGGCAGGCAGGGAGGACCTTATGGATGTCTGGATTCAAACCACCATAATTCCTGGGTTTACTATGTGTGAGACAAACACCTTACCGCTGTGCTATCTCTCCAGCCCAGTTTATTGGTTTTTATTTTCATATATTTCAGCAGTAAAAGGTTAAGCTAGAGTTTATCAATAAATCTACTCATTGAAATAGTTAAATTTTAGTTATTTGCTATACCTAATTTACAAAATATATTATAACTTAATATAAATTTTACTTAACTTTTAGAAGCAAAGTGTATTATTTGAAATGTTATGTTAATTATAATTGTGATGATATGGTTTAAAAGTGTTAATTTTATTGTACTGCTGAAAAAATTTACTTAAACACCAATACCACCAATGAGTATCTGCTCTCCCACTGTCATTATCAACTGTAGTCCGCACTCATCACGATTCTGTTGTTTAATTGGAGTAAGCTATTTAATTTTCATGACATGAAAATTCATAATATGCGATATAAAAATGATCATAGAAATTTAATACAAATTATCTAAAACATTAGATTGAAAATTACGTGACATATAACAAGTCCTTAGAAAAACATTTATCTATGATTCTTAATAAACTATTAGTTAAAAATTATAAGTATTCCTCGAAGCAATGAAACATTTCCATCATTCTAAAAATTCCCTGATTCTAAAAATCAGAAGATAATGAGTATGAATTACCAAAATTGTAAAATCATTTTTCCACTTTTCTTTAGTATTTTTAAAATCCTTGTTCTTTTGTGATAGTATGAGGTAATGGTTATGAAAAAATATTTTGGATTTCTGTATTCTAGCAAATGGACAAAGAGGTATATTTGCTTTATTTTTTTAAAAAAAGCATCAAACTCTAATTCACAGATTGTATGATCAAGACATGCAAAAATACAGATTTTTTTCATTGTGTTTTTTTTGTTTATTCATTGTGTTTTGTGGTTTTTGTCACTATTTTTATCCTTAAAAATTTCCTTATTACCTTTTTAACAATCATTACTAAGTCTTTGATTACTATTACTCTAATTTTCAAGTAGTTAAAACCATCATATTCACAATAAACTTTCATGTGTACAATGTTTTAGCATCACAACTTTCCACTAGTTTTATCTTAACCACCAACTCAGCATGCCTCCCCCAGAGTAAATTCATTTCTATGTTTTTATTAATTTGTTATCCAAATGCTTTGTTTTCTTATATCTCACATATAAAAGAGATCATTCTTGGGCCTGAATGGTGGCACAAGCAGTAAGGTGCCTACCTTGCACGCACTAGCCTAGGACGAACTGTGGTTTGATCCCCTAGTGTCCCGTATGGTACCCCAAGCCAGGAGTGACTATCTGAGCTCATAGCCAAGAGTAACCCCTGAGCATCACAGAGTGTGGCCCAAAAACAAAACAACACAAAACAAATAAAGAGAGATCATTCTGTAACTGTCCTCCATTTAACAACACTCAATATAGTAATCTCCAGTTCCATTTAAGTAGCATCAAATAATATTATTTCATCTTTTTTTCTTATAACTGCACCCTCATCCATTGCTGTAGGGAATGTTGACTAGTGTCATACTATTAAAATACAATATGGACACTACAAAAAACAAATAATTGGTCTCCCATATAAAGTGGCAACTACCCTTCTTGTAACTTATCCAGAGGGTCCCAAAAATCTATTCTTAAAAGACATCTGCACTCTGGTGTATGTATTATTTATTGCTGCAACATTCATAATTGTCAATATTTGGAAATTCACATGTGTGAGAACAGATGACTAGATAAATAAACTGTCATATATTTCATTCATTACTTTTTGTTTGTTTGTTTGTTATTTTTGCCACACCCAGTGATGCTCAGGGATTATTCTTGGCTATGTGTTCAGAAATAGCTCCTGGCTTGGGGGACCATATGGGATGCCGGGGGATTGAACCTGCCGGGGGATTGAACCACTGTCCATCCTAGGCTAGCATTCTCAAGGCAGACAGATGCCTTACCAATTTGCGCCACTGTTTCAGCCCCTACTTTTGTTTGTTTGTTTGTTTTTGATCATGGCTGGTGGGTTCAGGAATAACTCCTGGCTCTGAACTCAGAAATTACTCCTGGCAGGTGTTGGGGACCATATGGGATGCCATGGATCAAACCTGGGTTGGCTGAGTGCAAAGCAAATGCCCTGCCCATTGTGCTATCATTTCAGCCCCAACCATTTTTTTCTTTTTACTGTTCTAGAACTTCATGTAAGAGGAAGCATGCTTATGTTTAACCCTCCTTTTTTTTTTTAGCATGAAAAACACTGCTAAAAGGAAGTACAATAGAAATTTTCTTTTGAAATTTAATTCTTCCAGGACAATGGATAAGTGAATGATTCTATGTACTAACTATGAGAATTGTTTACTTGTTTACTTTATGAATGATAGTAATGTTTTGGAAGCAAATTGACTAATATTCAGTACTTTGACTATGCCTTACTTCTAGTTAGTACATTTTAAAAGAGTAAGTTTCTCTTTTAGCATGCTAAAATGCAATCTCCTCATTATCGTGACTGCAATTTTCAACTTCAGAAGTGAAAATAGAATCAAGGAATATAAGAGCATATGAAAATGAAAATCTAGTCTGACCTGGCCTGGCTGTTCTAGAAAGGAAGAGAATTATTGCCTGGCAGGCATTGCTTCAACTAGCATTTGCTCTGCCTGTTACTCAAATTTTCATCAAGGCAGGCCAATTTCTCCCAAACTAGCTTCTTCAATTTACATGTGCAGCATTTTAATCCAATCAATGTATTTCTTCATGTTGAATATGTAGAAATCCCACAAAGTGATTTGAGTTATTTTAAAGGTACAATTCTTCTTTATAAAAGCAAACTGTAATAGTTCTAAGGGAACCAATAAATGCAAACTAAAGGGTACAAAAAAAAGAGAGAGAGAGAGTTTGTTGTTATTGCTTTAAGAAGCACTTGCTGTTAGTGGAACTGAGCATCTGATTCTTCAAGAGAGGCATGCACAACCGGGACAAATGGTAGCCATGGGAGTAGGAAAGTTAATCAAAAAGGTAATCAAGTGAATCGAGGCAGCATTCCCTCTGCAATGAGCTACTAGTGTTTCAGATCAGCAGAGTGTTCAGTGAGTTAGGGCACTATGGCTTTTTCATCAACTAAGTGTGAAGCCTCTCCAGTAAGGTAAAAATACAATCACTCAGTCATTCATGTGAATTGAATATATGCAAGTGCTTCAAGCCTTCATTTTTATTCATCTTTTTATTGAAGTGATTATTTTTCTTTTTTTGGCTAGTTTTCTTAATGTGAAACAAGAAAATAGAAGCTTAACAATGCTTTTGTGGTGATCACCAATTTATAACAGTAACAGTTATGAATCAGATATTGTTTTCATAGAGAAACCTTTCCTAACAATCGCCTAATCATTTTTCATCTTCTTATGGTTCATATATTATCATAAACTACAATTACATAAAATATTGATGTTTATGAATAGTGTTGCAATAATCCATCGAATTTCATCATATATAGGCATATGCAATATTTATGTGGGTCGCTTCAAGTAAAAAGAACTTGTAAATTAATTCTAAGCTTATTTTCTTAGGGTCACTATGCTAAGCACTGAGGAAGGAATAAATATGAATGCTGATCTCAAGAAATTTACTCTTTGGAGGGATTAAACTACACAAAAATAGATGTGCTGTTCAGTAAGGTGTAATAACTGCCATAAGAAAAGTACAGATAATATCCAGTGATGGATAGCAGATAAAAGAAATTGCTTTCAGCCAAGTAGAGCACATAAATACAGCAAAATATCTGGTTTTGCACAGTGTATTGTCTTTATACTCGGAAGTTGATCAGGATTTTTATAGAATGTCACCCTTTCACTTGCCCCTTCCTCACCCTCACCACCCCCTAAAAGAAAAAACACTGAGTGGGAATAACATATGTATATTGAGAAAGGAAATTTGAATGGGAAAGACTACTGTAACTCTGAAAGGTGAACATAGGTTAAGAGACGCTAATCATGTGCCAACTGTTACAATTGAAGGATCAAAGAGCACCATAAATATATTGTGAAAGCAAAATGGGACCAGATTCTACATGGTCTTTTATGTCAGCTTATGGCAACTGGACTTTAACTTATATGCAAGAGTGAGTTATAAAATTTTCAATTTTAGAGAGACTAATATGACAGCAACAGAGACAACAGAGTGTGAATCCCAAGGAAATAAAGGCTTTGGAGAAGATTTGCAATGTTTCCACAAAAAAGACAAAAGTAATGTGAAACAGGAATCTAAAAGGAAGTAACAAGTAAGAAAGATATGGTAAAAACAATATATAAAAGTATTAGGGTACATTTGAGAAGTATGTGAAATACTCATCCTTTTTGGAAAGAGAGCAAGGGAAGAACAAGTAGGCAAAGTTCAGATAGCAGCAGGCTTTGCTCCTGTCTCTGCTCAGGGATCACTCTTGTTTGGATCCAGGTGACCATTTGCAGTGCAGAATATTAAAGTCTGCCCGCTGTATGCAAGATAAAACCTGTACCTTTTGTATTGTTTCTTTGATTATGTAAGATTTTTTTTCTCCAAAAATAGTAGAACTGCTTCTTGGAAGGCCACTAAATCAATCTAAAAACACAGTAGCAAGAAATGGCTTTTTGAAACAGTTGATGCATTTAATTTGATCATAATATTAGAGAAGCTTAAGATATATTAAACACAGAGATATAATCAGGAGAATTGAACGAGGGAAGAGTGAATTGAACTTAAGACAAATATTAATTTAGAAAATAAAGGACCAGAATTATAGTACAATGTATAATGCACTTGTCTTGCACTCAGCCAACCCAGATTTGAACACAAGCATCCCAGTACCCCAGCACTGCTGGAGTAATTCCAGAGTGTAGAGCAATGAGTAACCCCTAAGCATTGTTGAGTATGCTCTCAGAATCCCCCAAATATAAACCATCCTAAAAGAAGTAATGTTTGAAACCCTGCCATTAATGAAAAAATAATTATTAAAAACAGAATAGATATTGTGGAAAACAATTGAGTTTAGTGCTTACGGGGTGTGCTACATAGGTGGGTGAGGTAATGTCTAACACAGCAGAAATAATGAAAGAAGGAAAATCAGGTTTATTAGACATCATGATGAGTAAGGAATTTTCACCTGCCTCAATAGTTGTAAGAACGTAAACATGTTTGAGTAGATTATGGAATTTATAATGTAAATGCTTGTAAATTGTCAAAGAAATAAATTTGTTGTGATAAGTGCATAGGTTAAATGTAAAGCACTTGAAAGTTAATAGAAATGAAAAAATGCAGATTGCTAACATGAAGCTTACACTTCTTCAAAAAACAAAACTCATGAACTTGGAAAGTGAAGATGCTCAAAAGAACTGATGCCAGAAGGAAACAGCCTACTTAATAAACAATGAATGACCATTTAAATAGTAAAGTAAACAATATAATAGTAGTATCTGCCATTGAGTTAAAAGAATAATAAATTGACATTATGTTAAATTCCATATGAAATGGAAGAAAAATGACTATCATTGTTTTTTTTTTCTATTTTTAATATATTTTCTTTCAATTCAGGTAAAATTGTTTACAAGTGTAAAAATGTCTTTATGTTCTAAGGATTACTTTTATCAAGGCTCAGAAAATATTCAGTGCCAGATAGAAGAGAAGCAAACACTTACATGATGTACTATCTGAATTGTCCTCAGGATTAGTTTACATTGATCATCGTCTCTTCCTTACTGTTTCCTTACAATTCACATATGGGTGACATCATCTGGTATCTGTTTTCCTTCTGACTCACTTTTTCTTAATATGACACTTGAAAGCTTCATCCATACCTTAAATTTCCAATAATAAATCAGCCTATTGGTGTAAGCATCTCTAGTTTGAAGAAATGTTTGCTTTACTCTTTGTATTTTCCAGGACTTAGCTAGAAGAGAAAAGCCAAAAAGTATATTTACTTAAGTACATATTTTCAAATTATTTTTAAAACATATTTCTGTAATTTCACTTCCCATATTTCTATAAGGATTATGAGATAAATGCATAACATGATTCTTCTTTTCTTATATTATTTCTTGTTATTTATAGAGCTTAAATAGTTTAGTCACTACTTTTTTTGTTTTTGTTTTTGTTTTGTAGGCCAGGTCTGGTGACGATCAGGGTTACTCTTGGCTATGTGTTCAGAAATTACTCCTGGCTTGGGGGACCATATAGGATGCCATGGGATCAAACTGAGAGCCCTCCTAGGTCAGCCATATGCCAGGCAAATGCCCTACTGCTTATACCACCTCTCTGGCCCCTTAGTCACTTATATTTGTTTGTTTATTTTTGGGGGGAGTGGTAACTAGTGGGGCTATGGCCTTCTGTCTCTATACTAAGTGTTCATTCAGCCTTTGCAGGCTCAAGAGATTTAATTTGTTGCCAGAAATTGAATCAGGTTCAACATTTTGCAAAGCAATCCCCCACCTGCTGGACCTTCTCGCATGTCCTGAGACAATTATTTTATATTTTGCTGCCTAGTATTTCTGTTATCTCAATCCAGATAAAAGTTTTTCCCACATGAATACCGTTTTATAGAAAGATCCCTCTCTGTCCTTCTCTCTCCCTCTTCTCTTTCCTTTCTGTTCTCTCTCTCTCCACTCATCTCTTCTCTTTATATATATATGCCAAAAAAAGGATTTAAAAAATTTACTAATATTTGCTTAGATAAATATAAGGCGAGTGAGTATCTCAAATTCAACATTTTATCTGGACTTAAAAATGCAATAATCATTGAATATATCTAGGACAATAAATTGCTAGCATAATTTGAACTATTAAATTATTCTATTAAGTTACAAAATAATATGTTAGTGTTCTTAGTAATAAAAATCATTGTTCTTAGTAATAAAAATCATTGTTTTCTGAGCGTAGAGCCAGGAGAAACCCCTGAGTGCTACCGGATATGACCCCCCCAAAAAAGAAAACAAAAAAATATGTAACAATGATTTCATAAGTCTTATTTTGAATAAACGTGAGATTTTCCCCCCTCTAGAATAAGAATAGGGTTCATAGAAACATTTTACTCTTGGTACAGTCTTTAACTTTCATTTGTAAAATTTCCAGTAGTAACTTCCCAAATGAACAGAAGAAATGAGTGATCTTTTGACTTCTCACTCCTGCATCTTGGGTATACATTTTTGCTGCTAAGATTGTCTCTAAGTTCAGTATTTGATTTGATTTTTTGCTTTTGCCTCACTTCTATCTCTTTATATTTTCTGGGAAAAAGACTCACTAGATTTTTCAGGAGTTTGGCTTATAAATAAATGACTTAAATTCAAAGCTTTTGTTTGTTTTTATTTTTGTTATGTGGCCATATCCAACAATGTTCAGGAGTAACTCCTCTTTTCTCTATGTTCAGAATTTACTCCTGAAAGTTCTTGGACAAATTAATGGAATGATGGAATTGAATTTGAGCCTGTTGTGTGCAAGGCAAGTGTTCTACCTACTGTACTCCTTGATCAAGGTTTTTCTTATTGGTGTTCAGAACATATGCAGTGCCAAATAGAACAAAGGTTGTACTGTCTCTCCAGATCAATTTCTACCAATTTTATGAATTTGTTCTAGTACAAAGGAATATAAAGACTTATTGCGACTCCAAGAAAAAAAATTCACTTGTGTTCTAAGTCTATTTCCTTGTTCTCTTGATTTCTGCTATTTTCCCCCAAAGTGAATCTCTGAATCTTTATATAACCTTGGTGGCTTTCTACTTTTACTATTGTCTTATTTCTTTCTTCGAAGTTTTTAAATATCTATTGATATATTCAAAGTGGTTCTGTGGACATTTGCACCTAATTTGAAATCTTCTATAATAAATAAATAGGTAGGTAGATAGATAAATAAATAGATAGATAGATAGATAGATAGATAGATAGATAGATAGATGATAGATAGATAGACAGACAGATGTTAGAGAGTTGGATGGATAAGATGGATGGTTAAATTGGGTTCTAGTGGCAGTCTTTAGTGTTTTCTGGGTTTACTTCTGGCTGTGTTTAAAGATTATTATTGACTGGACCTAGGATACCATATATAATTCCAGAGGTTGAACCCTGGTAGGTGGTGTGAAAAGTAATTGTTTTACCAGCTGTATTATCTCTCTGGCCTGCTGATAATGCATGATTTTAGGGAGCAACTGTGTGGAAAGAGAGTAAGAGAGTATGAGAGAGAGAGAGAGAGAGAGAGTGAGAGAGAGAGAGAGAGAGAGAGAGAGAGAGAGAGAATTCCAGTCATGATATGAAGTGACAGATTATAATACCAGCTCTGGAAGCTGTAGGTAGCATAATTGTTCTAGGAAAAAAGTTCTGAATTGTCTAGAGTTATTATTTCTCTTTTTCTGTCTGTTAGAAAGCATAGCATGATCGATAGAATATTTAGCTATTACAGCTGTTGTGAACATACTTAGAACCTTTGTAGATTGTAATTAGTGAATTATCTTGTTAATACAATACTTGGTTGAATATTTCTTGCTAAACCATAATGTCAGTTACTGTGAGAGAATTTCTTCAGTTATGAAAATCCAAATTACACCATCTGTATCCTTACACTAAATCTGATGTATTTCAGAGATTCCTTAAGATAAAAATGTTTACAAACCAGTATGAAGTTTTCATTGCATTGTATTTTTTTCATAATATTATCAAAATGAAGAGTACTCATTTCACAAACAGGAAAAATATCAATTTTTCTGTAGAGTTCTTGAAGGTAAATTACTGTCAAATTTGAAGTATCCTTAAGGGGGCACTGTCACCTATTTTATATAGTTCATAATTTTTATTCTTTGTTGATAAGATATGTTTTATTAGTACAGTAATTGCAATTAATAGAGTGATTTTAATATATTTTTAACAAAATTTTATTCTTCATATCATCTATAATCATGAATTCTATAAGAATTCTACAAGGTCCATTGTTACAAGCATGATTGCAATTTATATCAGTAAACTAGACATCTTGGATAGTTTTGAAAGTAAAATCTTGTGGATTGCTTCCCCTCAAGATCGCTATACTAATTTAAATTATGGTAATGACTAATTAGTATATTTCAATACACACTTTTTGTTTTTTCTTTTGAGGCCACACCAGTATTGTGGAGGTTTCACCCCTGACTCTATGCTAAGAGATCAAACGTGGTAATGCTAGATGCTTAGGGTCAAACCATCTCAGCAATGGCAAGTTAAATAGTACAGCATTTACATAGTTTGTTTTGCAAGTGGCTGAGCCTTCTCATTATACCAGAAAATATGATCACCATCAACAATAGTAATTCCTGACGACAGAGCTAGGAGGAAGTCAAGGAAAATGCTGGGTTTGGCCCCAAATCCAGGTTTGTGGTCAATTTTGTCCTTTTTTGTTTGTTTGTTTGTTTTGTGGGCCACACCCAGTGACCCTCAAAAGCGACTCTTGGCTCTGTGCTCAGAAATCGTTCCTGGCTCAGGGGACCATATGGGAATCCAGGCATCGAACCCAGGTCTGTCCTGGGTCAGCCGCATGCAAGACAAATGCCCTACTGTTGTGCTATCACTCCGGGCCTGGTAATTTTGCTTTTCATATTATGTATAGACCTGCTATCTTTGATTTTGGAGTCAAACATTTGAATTTAGTAGATGCTCCACTATTTTGTGAATGTGGGCAAATTGCAGCTTCCGCTTGGGTGCTATGAGTCATATATGCATAATATTAACATACTCTCACTATCTTTAGATATTATGAAAGTTCTCTATTGCCCCTGACAGTACTCAAACCATGTGAAGTTTACATTAAGAGTAATCTCCAGTGATTAAAATGTTTAATATTATTTAAAGTAGACATAAAAACCCTTAATTACTTAAGCACAGATTTTAAAATTCCCTAGTTAGAAGATACTTTTTAAAGTGCAAGTATGTCTAGAGAGTAGCAAACTGAATGAAGTCAGATAGAAGGGGAGAGATTGACACAGAATGATTTCTTACATAAGACATAAAGAAATATAGTAAAAAATGATTATAGTTAAAGGCAATGAAACTTGAGAAGTGGTCTACATAACTGAACTTTATTATGGAAAACTTTGAATGGGGGCACTGAGATATTGGTGGAGGAAATTGAATACTCTGATGCAGAATATGGTGCTGAAATATTGTGTACATAAAGTCCATTATAGTAATATAAAACATGTCCCATTAAAATTTTAAAATATTTTATATATATGCATATATGTATAAAGCATACATACAGTTTTAGGAAAATTCTTATGTGGATTATTTTTCTTATGCAAACAGGCAACCAATATCCAAAACCATAAAAAGTTAAATATTTAAAAGTTAAAAAGTTAAATATTTCATAATATGACTCATATTTAATTATATTAAAGCATTTTCTTAGAAAATATTTTATAAAGGAAAATATTCTTATGGAACTTATAGTTTTGTGCAGAGGTAGTTTTACATTATTTTATAAGTTCAACACTAGATTTTAAAATACAATACTTCCCTGGCAGGGGAGAAACCATGATCAGGAAGGTGGTTTTCCCAGGGCGAGGCTTATCCATTGCTCTCCGGATGTTCTAACTCCTGCGATTTCCCCAAATTTGGGAAATTCGACTGCATAATTTGTGGTAGTGGGGATTGCATTCATGCTCGAAAAAAAAAAAGAATTGAAAATACAGACATAAATTTCTTATAAAATTTAATATGAAGTGCTCAAATAGAGTGAAAAGACCACAACTGCTACTTTAACTTTCTTTACATAATAGCACTTATTTATTTTTAATTTTGACAGTGTGTGCACTGTAAATTTAATGATTTTAAGTTTTCTTTATTTTATTAATAAAAACAGGCTTTTGTTTAGTTCATATTTTTAACTTATTGATATAACATTAATTTATAGATATGTAAAAATGTGTGCATTGTAGTATGCTTCTTCTGTATGATCCACATCAACAAGTGTTAATTCTATAGATTTATTTATAGATTTAATTCTATCGATTATATCATTTCTATCACTGTCAATCCTTCTTCCCCCAGTTAATCTGACTCAGTTGTTAGAGTGTAAAGATTTGTTTCCTTTGAATATCATCTACTCCTGTACTTTATGTCTTTAATGAAACACTATGGATAAAGTCATCTTGTATATATGTTTCTCTTTCATTTAGCATGCAATTCCAATTTGATCAATGATGTTGGAAAATGCAGGTTATCTTATTGCTGAATCGTAGTCCACTCTGCCTATCTCTTATAATTTCTTTATCTTTGCATCAGCTATTGACAAGTGAAATGAGTCTATTTCTGATAATTGCTCTAACATGCAAGATTATGAAACACACAAAGATAAGAAAAAGAAGAAGCAGTTAACCCACTAGGAGAGCTGAACTGGCTGGCAATTCTTCAAAGACATACATCCAGGAAGCACATAAACACAAATGTTCATCATAATTTCTTATCAAGGAAGTGCAAATCAAAACAACAATGAGATATCACCTCATAGCAGTGAGAACATCTATCTCCAAAAGTCCCAGGGTGTGGAGAAAGGGGAATTCCATTCATTGTCAGTGTGAAATGAAGGTCATTTAGTCTAGGAAAAAAAGTGTATGAGATTTCTCAAAACAAAAACAAAAACAAGCCAGATGCCTAATAATGCAGCAATTCCTCTCCTATTATTTACAAAAGGACAAAATGCTAATTTTATACACTACACATGCACAAATAAAAGTATCTTTCAAGTATGTGAAGTTTTGACTTTTGTCTTTTTCTCTGGCTAACAAATGCTGTGTAGCATCAATTTTAAAGAAGCAGACTATTTGGGCTAGAAAAGTTGGACTACTCATTACTATGAGTAGCTTCTTATGGATTTCTCTTCAGTTAGTTAAAGCAAATATTAGATCACATTTTCCCCATATTTATAAGTTACTTTATGGCACAACTCCAGTATACAAGCTTCAAAGTGCACATCTGGGCGTTCAGAACTTGTCAACACTTATTTTGTTTGGCACTTCCAGGAATGCCAACAGTCGGGCACAGCCAGCTGCATCTTTTGGACAAATGCTGACTGTATTAATAGCTACTATCTCTGCCTTTCCCTGATTATCTAATAAATGTTGCTTGATAGAATTAAAACAATTGTGTCTTCACCCTTCTCAAAATTTACTTCTCAAAATGACCATCTGTATTGAAAAATTACGGGTGAGATTTTTTTTTATTAAATTATTGATTGATTGGATGATTGCTTTATCTCAGAGTGTACTTTGAGAGTTTATCATCACTATATTTAGAAGCAAGTGTTGCTTCATCCTTCTCTAAATTGTCTTATTTAATTGAATATTGCTCATAACTGCAAAGGCAAACATGTCAGATATCTTTACTGATAAGTCATTCATTTTGATAATTTCCTTCCTTGAGGCCATTATTTTATTCTGTGTTCAGAATTGACTTGAAAGGTACACTATTCATGTCCAATTGATACTTTATGAGGCAACTTTATCAGTTAACATGTTTTGTGTTAAAACTTCTGGGTTTATTAACTTTCTATTTCTAATTCCAACCAATATTTCATGTTTAGATCAGTTTAAATTGAGAAAAATATTGAGAAGAAATATACCGTTATGCATATTTAGAGTGAATTTTCTTCCAGGTATTCTGACATCTCAGAGATGGTCAGTACATAAAAGAAAAAACATCCTTTATTAGAGTTGTATTAGTTTGGAAGCTTATCTGATGATCCTTAGAGCTTACTCCTGTCTCTATGATTAGGGCTTGTTCCTGGAGGATTCAGGTTCCATATGGTGTGGTGGAGGTCCAATCTGGGTCAGCTGATGCAAGGCAAGTTACCTACTTGCTGTACTTTCATTTTGGCCCCTAAGGGGCATTTTTTCCCTGAGAGCAGCAATCCTATTTGTTCACAAAATGTAGTGTTCCTATTAACATTTTTATTTCTTGGAGTAGGTGAGAATTGGAGAGGTATGTTATATCTAGCAGTTATCATGGGTTAATAATTCCTAACTCTGTCTTAGTAAATACCCTTGGTATTGCTCTGGGAACCATGTATGTTGCTGGGGAATTTAACCTTGGTCAGCCACATACAAAATATTTACCTTACACTATTACTCTCTGTCTGGCTCAAATTAACTTTTTTTAAAGGCCCAAATGCATAGAATACTTGTGTGACTTAGTCACATATTGTTTTTTCTTTTTTGAGCCATGCCTTATGAAGCTTAGGGGTTACTCCTGACTAGGTACTCAGAAATTGCTCCTGGCTTGGGGGACCATATAGGACACTGAGGATCGAACAAGAGTCCGTTCTGAATCGACCGCATGCAAGGCAAACACCCTATTGCTGTGCTATCGCTCTGGCCCCTGGTTGTATATTTTACCAATAATAGTCATATAACTAAAATAGTAATATTTAATTTTAAATATATATACACATTTATATCCTCTAAATATTAAGCAATTATTGGTTTGAATATATGTTAACATAAATTTAATAGTAAATGCCTTTTGGATAATTATACTTCTGCTATTCAATGCAGGCTTGATGTAATGAAGAAGCACAATAAAGTACTTTAAAATAAAACATATATATATATGTATTTATACTAGATATGTATGTATATAGATATTCAGTATCCCATATATATCTATGTATAAGTATAGATATATAGACACACATATATATGGTATATCAACGATCAAACCCAGTTTGGCTATTTTAAAAGAAAATGCCCTCCCTTCTGTGATAAATCTCTGGCCCTGACAAATTTTATTTTAATGTAACTATTTGTAAATGTCATATGCTATTTAATAACAGGTAAAAAATAAGAGTGTATTAAGACTTTTAGAACTAGAAAATTTGTGTAGAATTTTGTAGATATTGGCTATGGCTATGGTTAATCTTTGAAAGAAGTATATGTAAATTATGAAAAAATAGATTATTAACCATAACCTATCCCATGATTCTGTGTAAAGCATGTGCTTTTTTATTCACTCTAATATAAATCTTTATTTAAACACCATGATCACAAGCATGCTTGTAGTTGGGTTTCAGTTATAAACAGAAAACCCCCCTTCAACAGTGCAACATTCCCACCACCAGTGCCCCCTATTGCCTTTACCCCTGCCTGTATCAAGACAGGCATTCTACTTCCTTCATTCTTTAACATTGTCATGCTTGTTTTTAGAGTAGCTATTTCCGTAAAAGAGTTTACCAATCCCTGTGATGAGCTTCGAATTGTGAGCCGGTCCTTCCAGCCCTTCCATACCTTAATTCTATTGTCTCTGGGCCTTATTACATTAATGTCTTTTATTTATATTAAAACTCAGATATGTGAGACTATTTTGTGTCTATCATTCTCCCTCTGACTTATTTCACTCAGCATAATAGATTCCATATACATCCATGTATAGAAAATTTCATGACTTCAAATCTCCTGATGGCTGCATAATATTCCATTACGTATATGTACCACAGTTTCTTTAGCCATTCCCTGCTCATGGATTGGCAGAATTAACATCATTAAACTGTCAATACTCCCCAAAGTATTGTAAAGATTTAATGTGATCCCTCTAAAGATACCTGTGACATTCTTCAAAGAAGTGGATCAGCACTTTTGAAATTCATTTGGAACAATAAACACCCTAGAACAGCTAAAGCAATCATTGGGAAAAAGAATATGGGAGGAATTACTTTCCCGAACTTTAACTGTACTACAAAGCAATAGTTATCAAAACAGCATAGTATTGGAATAAAGACAGGCCCTCAGATCAGTGGAATAGGCTTGAATACTCAGAAAATGTTCCCCAGACATACGATAACCTAATTTTTGATAAAGGAGCAAGAAATCCTAACTGGAGCAAAGAAAGACTCTTCAACAAGTGGTTTTGGCACAACTGGCTAGCCACTTGCAAAAAAATGAACTTAGACCCCCCAGCTAACATCATGTACGAATGTTAAATCCAAATGGGTGAAAGACCTCAAAATCAGACCCGAAAACATAAGATATATAGAACAATATGTAGGTAAAACACTGCAGGACATTGAGACTAAAGGCATCTTCAAAGAGGAAACTGCACTCTCCAAGCAAGTGAAAGCAGAAATTAACAGATGGGAATATATTAAACTGAGAAGGTTCTGCACAAAAAAGAAATAGCGCCCAGGATACAAGAGCCACCCACTGAGTGGGAGAAACTATTCACCCAATACCCATCAGATAAGGAGCTGGTCTCCAAAATATACAAGGCACTGACAGAAATTTACAAGAAAAAACATCTAATCCCATCAGAAAATGGGGAGAAGAAATGAACAGACACTTTGACAAAGAAGAAATACAAATGGCCAAAAGACACATGAAGAAATGCTCTACATCACTAATCATCAGGGAGATGCAAATCAAAACAACAATGAGATACCACCTCACACCACAGAGAATGGCACACATCACGAAGAATGAGAACAAGCAGTGTTAGCAGAGATGTGGAGAGAAAGGAACTCTTATCCACTGCTGGTGGGAATGCCGTCTAGTTCAACCTTTTTGGAAAGCAATATGGAGATTCCTCCAAAAACGGGAAATCGAGCTCCCATACAATCCAGCTATACCACTCCTAGGAATATACCCTAGGAACACAAAAATACAATACAAAAATCCCTTCCTTACACCTATATTCATTGCAGCACTATTTACCATAGCAAGACTCTGGAAACAGCCAAGATACCCTTCAACAGATGAATGGCTAAAGAAACTGTGGTACATATACACAATGGAATATTATGCAGCTGTCAGGAGAGATGAAGTCATGAAATGTCCCTATACATGATGTACATGGACTCTATTATGCTGAGTGAAATAAGACAGAGAGAGAGAGAGAGAGAGAGAGAGAGAGAGAGAGAGAGAGAGAGAGAGAGAGACAGAATGGTCTCACTCATCTATGGGTTTTAAGAAAAATGAAAGACATTCTTGCAATAATAACTTTCAGACACAAAAGAGAAAAGAGCTGGAAGTTACAGCTCACCTCATGAAGCTCACCGCAAACAGGGGTGAGTTTAGTTAGAGAAATAACTTCGTTTTGAACTATCCTAATAATGATAATGTACAAGGGAAATAGGAAGCTTATCTAGAGTACAGGTGGGGGTTGGGCGGGGAAGAGGGAGATTTGGGACATTGGTGATGGGAATGTTGCACTGGTGATGGGTGGTGTTCTCTACTTGACTAAAACCCAAATACAATCATGTATGTAATAAAGTTGGTTAAATAAAAAAAAAAGAGTCTGGCTATTGTAAATAGTGCTGCAATGAATACAGGAGTGAGGAAGGGATAATTAAATTGTATCTTTTTGTTCCTAGGGTATACCCTAGGAGTAAAATAGCTGGATCATATGGGAGTTCAATTTCCAGTTTTTTGAGGAATCTCCATGTTGTTTTCCATAGAGTTTGGACTAGATGGCATTACCACCTCAGGGAATAAGAGTTCCTATCTTTCTAAATCCCCACCAGCACTCACTGTTGCCAGTCTCTGTGGTGTGAGATGGTACCTCATCGTAGTTTTGATTTGTATGTCTCTGATGATTAGTTATGGGGAGCATTTTTTCATGTGTCTTTTGGCCATTTGTATTTCTCCTTTTAGGAAGTGTCTGTTCATTTCTTCTCCCCATTTTTTGATGGGGTTAGATGTTTTTCTTCTTATTAAGTTTTGTCAGTGCCTTGTATATTTTGGAGATTAGCCCCTTCTGATGGGTAGTGGGTGAATAGTTTATCACATTGGAGGCGGGGGGCTTTTGCATCTTAGGCACTATTTCCTTTGAGGTGCAGAAGCTTATATTTTTATTAAAGTTTGTTTTATACTAAAGTAAATAAAAATATATTTTTTATTTTTGGTAACATTATTTAACTAGTACTTAGGCTTGGTGCCAGTTAGAATCTTTCCATGCAATAGAATGTGATACTAATTTGTTATGATTAGCAGATAATTTCTTTTCAGGCTTTTTGTTTTTTTTTTTTATAAAGGACTGACTTATTAATTCCAATCCAGTGTGCTTTTTATAGGATGTCCAGAAAAGTCATTAGAAGCTTTTAGTGTTCACTACAAACAGTTGATTTTTTTTCTTTGAGATACAAGGTTTTTTTTGTTTTGTTTTGTTTTTTTATCAGAAAGCTTTCCACTCATCATATTGAAAAGAGAACAGAAGGAAAAGCTTAATTCTTGTGTAAGGCTGCTGTTGCTACTCAACAAAGGAAATGCACTTAACCCAGTATGGCATAAAGCTCTTCCAAAGAATCTAGTTAGAATGTCATATCCAAATGTGGGTCTAACAGAGCTCCACAATAGCAGAGGATGAAACACTCTTCGAGGATAAAAGTACAGGTGAGGGAAAAGACAACTCTGATGACCTGATAACATCCAACAATAAACCAGGCACAGAAAAGCACACTCTGAGGTATAATTTAGATTATGTTTTTTTGGCATTGTCACTTAGAAGTGTTCCCAAGGTAGGTAAGATAAAATGCAAACAGTGTTAACTATGACAGCATCAGCTCAAGAAAAGACTACTTGCTTTAAAAAATAACATAACCCACTCTCGAAAGCCTGTGACAACACAGGATATAGCAGTTTAGAGATGAGGTTTTTTTGTTTAAGAGTTAGGAGGCAACATGGAACAACTATAAGTGAAACTGAGACAGGAAGGAGGAGCCAAGTGAGAAAAAGTTAGGACGTAAGCTACCTCATTTTCATGCTCTGGTTAATAAATAGAAATTTGTCATAAACTCTTAATATTTATAACTACATTATGAGTTATTCATCTGCTTAGGTATACAAAAATTGGAATTTTATATGCATGATCAAATTTTTTGCCATCTTTGTATGCTTCTTTTGTATGCTTCTTTTGAATGCAGTTTTGTATGCTTCTTTTCACTTTTTAATTTCTTTCAATTATCAGCAAAGAATTCCCCTCAATTACAGTATGACACATGCCAACAGTCCACTGATTTTGATGGGGCCACATGAGCATAGCTGAACCGATCAAGTGGATGAGAGAACGTGTTACTTTGAAGGTCTGGATCATACATCTATCTTAGTTTTAGAGATCGAATTCTCTATAGAAGCAGCATGAGCTAAAAGCTAAAAATTGATAGTTGTTCAAAACAAAATAGCTAGAAATGGGTAAAGTGGATACTGGAAAGCAAAAACAAAACAAGTGTCTACCCCATTGGTCAATAAATCAGTACTTTCAGGGAGGGTCCATTTCTGGCTCTGAAGCTAAGCATTTCCATTTTATATTTAATGTCAGTCTATTATCTGGTCCCAAAACTGTTTCTGGAAGATAGAAAGTAATGCTCTTTTTTATATGGTTTGGTTCAGTTTCTTTGACAATAACATTTAAAATGTTTATAAAAATACTATTAATTTGTATTTAGCTACTGATTTTGTAACCATTGCATTTTACCAGTTAGCCTAAAAATGGTTATTTTATGTTAATTATATGTGGGCATAGTTAAGTATGAAAATAATTTTTATGATATAAAATTTGTAGTTGCAATTGTATGAGCTGAGGAATAAAAATATTGTGAAATATATAATACTTTACTAACAAGAAATTTAGGGTGATAGTTTGTTCATGTGTTATTCAGTTTTAAATGCTTTCTGCTAACTATGACCCATGATTTTCCATGGCTGAATTTCTTAAAGATATTATTGATTTTATCCAAATGGAATCAGGAAGAAAAAAGGTACCTGGGGACAGAAATAGAACAAAATTAAATAGTGTTTTATAGTACCACTCTAAGCCTAGAAAATATAATAAAAACTACGACTTTTGAAACAAAAAAAGTCAACCGAAAATCGGGGGTCGTCTTATATGCCGAGTATATCCTGAAAAATGTTTCAATATGCCACTAAACGAAATTGTTTGAATATTGCCACAAAACGAATTTTCCAACTCGATCCTGCACCAATCACTGCAAGACTGCTCAGACCACCTCTCTAACTCAGCCAATCCAAGCAGGCTTTTTATGCATGCAAATTAGACAACGTTCTGGACCCAAATCTACACTGTCAAAAGCCTGCTCAGATTGGCCAGAGTCAGAGAGAAAGTCTATGACAGTATAACCTTTGAACCTTTGCTTGTTGTGATTGGCTCACTGTGGTACAAGAGCACAGGAACACATGCAGCACATGCAGCACAGGAACGTTCTGTCTGATACAGCGAATATAGGCCTAAACCTATGTTTTAACTGCAAAATTGGGTGGTTGTCTTATAATTCAGTTGTCTTATACGCTGGCAAATACGGAACTACAAATTACAATATGTTAATATCAAATTTTGCCTTGAGAAATGTATTCAAACATAATATAGAATAAGAGTCCTTTAGGGTCCTATTATTTTATTGACCATATGGAGTGTCAAGGACTGAACCAAGGTCAACTATGTACAGTAAACCCCTTGCCTGTTACATTATCTTTTTGACCTAAATCATAATGTTCAATATTAACAATAATAATTTATATATTGTTTTATTTTATTGGTTTCTATTTAAAAGAATTGTACAATTTTTCTCTAAGCCCTTCTAAGAAACATGTCTTGGTAATTAAGTGACCACATTTATACACAGAAATAGGTATAATTGCATGTCTGATGAGGAAAATCTAAATCTTTTTTTTTTGGGGGGTGGGCACACCTGGCAGTGCTCAGGGGTTACTCCTTGCTCTACACTCAGAAATCTCTCCCAGCAGACTTGGGGACCATATGGAATTGCAAAGATCAATCTTGGGTCACTCCTAGGTCAGATGCATGTAAGACAAACACTCTACTTTTGCTATCGCTCAGCCCTTAAATATTTCTTAAAAATATAGCTCATATGCCATAATCTGTTTGAGGCTTTCTTAAATCCCTAAGCAACTAGATGTTGTCTATCTCCATGGCTCCATTTTATAAGCATCTGTTGGCATATATTATTCCATTATAATGATTTGTTTACATGACTTTTTCTCCAACTGCACTGTGAATTTCTTGATGACAGAGGTCATGTCTCATGTATCTGTGAAGTCCATTACTAGTATTCCAGATGCATGGCACATGAGAAATAAACAATCAATGTTTGATGAATTAATGAATAAACTATGTACAGTAAAATACACAAGCAGAGCTATATGGATAAATTTCCTCTTTAAAATACACTGAATCCAGAAATAGTAAATCTGCTATCATAGTATAGTAAATCACATATCTTGCATGCAATTGGATTTTTCTATATTTTTCTCATATTGTTCTCTCAAGATCCCAGGGCTCCGTTTGAACTTGATCCTATTTCTTAATATAATCTTAATAGCCTTTAAATAGTACCATTTGTGTTAAAATAAATTCTTAACAGGTACACTATAACAATGCTAAATCACCTGTTTTTCATGGGTAGCAGCAGAACTTAAACCTGGCAGTATAAAAATAGCAGTCTTGTGTTGACACCTCATCAGACATGCAATCATATAAAAAAAGACTTGCACTTTTTCTTGAGTAGAAAAATTTGATCTTTTCAAACTCAAAGTACTGTGTTGGAGGGAGGCGGCAAGAGAAGTAGTTCACAATTCATTCATCTATCATATTTTTAGTGTAGTTGGCCTTTAATTCTGTGATGCTTCTTTAATAATATGCATGTTAGCAGTATTCTGTTAAACCATATTTGTTTTTCATAGAATAAGGTGGTAGTCCAGGAGCTATGAAAACTGAGTGTTAAAGAAGTGTTTTATATATTAACATAAGGCAAATGTTTAAACTTTGGAGAAGTGTAGATTGACTTAGGAGAAACTGGGTTATAATGTCTGTTTTTTATCAACCTTGAATCATCAAGTGGCATTTATAATCCTTGACCCTCGAAGTAATGCTTTGAGTTATTGATATACTGATGCAGAATTCCATAAATCATCTGTCAAGCCTGAAGAGCTTTTAGTAATAACATCTTCCTGATCAAATATTTTGGAATCACAGAAAGGAATTTATTGTCATAATATTGGCATAAAAAAAAGCTCTAATACTGTTATCTATTATTAGGTTAAGTAAAAGTTAGTAAAAAGTATATATATAAATTAAATATGGGTATCATTTTCTGAAAGAATGCTTTATTATTTATTATTATTATTTTAGTGTTATTACTTAAGAGCACTAGGTTTCCAGTGACGGAGCATTTATCCTCAAATCCTTCTCCAAATACAAAAGGCTCTTTAGGAAATAAAGCTATAATAAAAAAAAAAAACAAGGAATTATAAAGTCAAAAGCATGAGTACTACTGAAAAAGAAATCCTATGTGTGCGTAAAATTATAAAGGGTCCTTTGACACACTAAAAAATTAGTTTACTATGATGAGTTTTGCCCCGAACATCTGACTCTACATCTGATCATACTTAATGAATCACCTAGGAACTTCAGATTCTCCTAAGACAATTAACAAATGATCTTTAAAAAAGAAAAAAGAAACTATGAATCTTCAAAATGCAGTTGGGTTTTCATAATATATTTAAACTTATTTTTCTCATCTTTTATTTTTTGTTGGCACACCCAGTGGCACTTCTGTAAGGGATTACTTTAGCCTCTACTCTCAGAAATTAGTACTGGCAGTGTCAGGAGTGGAGGTGGTTTATGGGATACCGAGGATAGAACCTGGATTGTCCTCATGCAAGGAAAATACCCTACCCACTGTATTGGCCTCGCATCTATTATTAAAAGAAGTTAAATGCTGTGTTATGGTTAGGATTTATCCTACAAATATGAACGACTTTTTAAATCTGAGCTTTGATTATTTAAAAGAAAGTATTTTTTTATATTCCATTCTTTGTACAAGTTGGGATAACTTTTTTGTTGCTACTGATGAAACTGTTGAACATTATATATGATTTAAAAATGGGGGCCAGAGAGCATGGAGGTAAGGCATTTGCCTTTCATGCAGAAGGTCGGTGGTTCAAATCCCATCATTCCATATAGTCTCCTGTGCCTGCAAGAGGCTATTTCTGAGCATAGAGCCAGAAGTAACCCCCGAGCGCTGCCAGATGTGACCTACAACCCCCACCTCAAATGAAAAAAAGTCACTTATTTATTTTAATTTCACCATCATCAATGTTCACTATTCATCTTTCTGAGCTGTCTATTTAGTGTTCTCCCCACTTCTATTATCTCAGTTATACATTTTAGCCTACCAATTACAAATTTCTATAAAAATATTATTAATAATATCAACTATTTTATTTTGGGATGATATCAGAAATTTTCAGGCTTACTCCTGACTTTACACTTACAAATCACCCTGGCACCTGCTTCTTGCAAAGCAAGTGCTTTATCCTCTGTTTTATCCCTCTAGCCCCTGTTACGCCCAGTGTTAAGTCCTTTACCAGTCATTCTTTACCTAATATAAATGCCAATCTTATTATCAGTCATTATTATTAGTCATTTAGATGTTCCTAGCCCAATTTTCTGAACTTTATCTTATGTCTGCCCTTCAAACATATTATCTTACATGAGTATTTTTTCCTTGTAGCTTTATCAAACTATACCAACCTTCTGTTGTTACTAATTTAAATATTTTGCATACAACAAGAAAAAATTAAAATATGAATATTGATTTCTTAATATTTTGGTGAATCTTTTTTGTTCCTCTTATGTCACTGTACTCACATTTTACAATAAGCATTTGATACTCTTTTAACACACACCATTTGTCATCTACCAATAATTTTGTCTCATGTTCCAGCATAATGCATAATTTATACTTATAACTGCATTTGAGTTTTGAGGATTTAATTACTGCCTATTTTCCCTAATTTTCTCATACCAAAACAAGAAGTAATCTTTAATAATAGGATAAACTAAGATATATTAGATATCTTGAATTACTTCACACACGGTGATAGTAAAATGCTCACTTGGAATTCAGCACATAGACCCTGCTTCAACATGTGTTCTAATACTCAAAACAAATGCCGGTAGTAGTACTTGGCATCAAAATAGTCACAAAAATTGCAACACCAAAAGGAGAATTGAATATTACTAGCATGTCTAGTTTAATAAGAAAAATGTAATGCTTATGGTCTGGAGAAGTAGTACAGTAAGTAGATCACTTGCCTTGCATGAATATGGTCCCCAGAGCACTCAGGGATAATTCCTGATTTTAAAGCCATGAGAAATCCCTAAGTATGGTCACATGTCACCCCAAAATAAACAAAGTTTATTGATGGTTATTAATATTGAGATTAAAGTTGATGGTTGTTAATATTGAAACTGAAGTAAAACAAATACACTTAATCTTTATTAATGAGCATGGGTTTATACTATTTGTTGCTTTTTTCCTTTATGCAAAATTGTTTTCCAGGCCCTATCATTTCAATACTGTTAATGATATGTTTTATTGAGATAATATTTCAACCAACAACATACGTCCAATCAGAGTGTCTCCTATCTCACCCACCAGACCATTTCACTCTGCCCTGATATATATGTAATATATTTGAAGGTTCTTCATAGCTATGAGGAATAATTGGCTTTAAGAAATGCAATTGAAGACTTTGTAAGGTCTGGTGATATAATTATAGGAACTGATACAGGAGATAAGGTAGCTACTTTGAACACAGAGACTCAGATTCAGTCCTTGAAAACTCCAATGGTCCCCCAAGCACATAACCAGGAATGATTCCTGAGTACAGAACCAAGAATAAATCCTGAGTACAGCTTTGTCTGATTCATTTCACCACAAAAATCTAACTATAAAGTAGAATGACTATGATTAAAGAACAATTTAACAATCTCAAATTATAATTTTATCTCAGTAAACATATACAATACTATATACTCATAAAAGTGGTAAAAGTTTTTCTTTAATTATTTTTTCAAATTAGTTAACTTGTATTTGTGTGAAATGTTATTGATATTATTGACATAGTATCACAATTAAATTCTCACAGCATGTCAGTTTATGTTAGTAATGCTATCCTTTAAAGCTAAGATCTTCCTGAAGTAACCTGAAAAATAAGTATCAACAAAAATTCCACTCAATTAGTTTAATTTCGCTAAGTATCTTATTTAAATATTATAATAATTTAAAGTATTTGAATCTTAGAGAAAAGCTATTCACAAAATAAACTATCACAGTATCACTAAATGTCTTATAAAAATGATCAAAAATAGGGGCCGGAGAGATAGCATGGAGGTAAGGCGTTTAACCTATCATGCAGAAAGTCATCGGTTTGAATCCTGGCATCCCATATGGTCCCTCGTGCCTGCCAGGAGCAATTTCTGAGCATGGAGCCAGGAAAAATCCCTGAGCACTGCCATGTGTGACCCAAAAATAACAAAAGAAAAAAAGATCAAAAATATATAAATACAGAATTTAAGAGGGTTTTTTTTTTATTTATTTTTACTTTTCTGTGAGGAGGCATTCCAGGTTTTGCTCAGCACTTACTAGCTCTGCACTCAGGGGCCACTTTGAGCATTGTTGAAGGAAATATCTGGAGTGCTGGAGATAAAACTCCAGTTGAGTGTATGCAATATAAGTGCCCAAACTACTGTACCACCTCTCCAATCCCATTGAGTCAGATTGCAAGTACAATTCATGGACATGTAAATTCATATGAACATATACATGCCATATAAATATACATCTACATGGATAGAAGTACACATATACATAACAGCTACCAATTAGTTTTCAATCACCCATTTCTATAGGAAATGCCTAAGCTTACAGGCAGACAGAGCCCACTCATAATGCAAATTATATGGGCTGATTATAAAGATTTTACAATCTCAAAGGGGACACCAAATAATTTTGAAAAATATGAATTATATTATTAAAAGTTTTAGTTATTTGGGGCTGGAGAGATAGCATAGAGTAGGGTGTTTGCCTTGTGAGCGGCCGATCTGGGCCGAACTTAGGTTTGATCCCTGACATCCCATATGGTCCCTCGAGCTTGCCAGAGGCAATTTCTGAGTGCAGAGCCATGAATAACCCATAAACACCACCAAGTGTGGCCCCAAAACAAATTAGTTCTTTAAAGAATATTGATTTTCACAGTTAACCTATAGTTGAGTGTTAGGCATTATAATATTTTAACACCAAGCCCCCAAACAGTGTCAACTCTCATCATCTGTTTTCCCATCCTTAATCATTTCAACCATCACCTAACTGCAACTTGACAGGTATATTAAGATTCTGGTAGTTGCAGCTTAGATCTCATGGTTTAGGTGTTGCAGAGTCTGTGCTTTTGATTTCTAGCTATAGCCATCCTACCCTTTCACATAGCAAATATAATGGAAGCCTAGCATTAGTTATCCAATTCCCTCTGTTTATCATCTTGCTTTCTGCTTTAATTGTTTTCCTTCTCTGTCCTCTTTAAACTCTGGAGTCAAGTGCGATCTAGGAATTCCACTTACTATAGTAATTTTTTAAATCAGATATTCTATTTATCATAAATAAGTTCATCTTCTCTTTGTCTTTCTTTTTAGGACTTACCTCACTAAGCATTTAATATTGCAGTTTTAATTAGGCTGCGGCAAGTTGCATGATTTCATCTTTTTTGCAGCTGCGTAGTATTCCTGTAGGAGTCTAAAATATCATGAGTCAGGCTGCAGCAAATTGCATTATTTTATGTTTTTGAAGCTACATAATATTCCTGGAGGAATCTAAAAAATAATGTGTCGTGCCAAAGAGATAATATAACAAATAATGGGATTACTTCACATAGCTAAAATTGGTTCAATTTTTGGCACCTTATATATATTCTCATGAGCACTGCTAGGAGTGACTGCTGAGCACACAGCAAGGAGTAAGTCCAAAGAATTGTTAGGCGTGGCACAAAAACAAAAAGCTCAAACAAGAGAGAAATATTCTAATGGAAACTCACATTAGATTCTTTTTTTAAATAATTTTTATTTAAAGAAAATATATTACATATTTGACATAACTGATCACAATAAATTTGTTTCAAGAAAAGGGAAAGCAAAGTTATTGATTAAAATTGAAAGAAAAATGGAAAAATAAAATGGAGAAGCAAAAAGAAAGAAAAGAAATCTCAGTAGCAAGTATATTTGTGGAAAATATTATATCTTCAATAAAGTCATTAATAAATATCAAAAATATTAATAAATATCAAAATAGGCTCTCCTTTTTTAAAAGATAAGAAATAAAAAATACACTAAAATGTTGTGTGTATGGCAATTGTTGTTTGCATAGGCACAGCAAAATTTAGGGAAATAAAAGGTAAAACCTTTGGTCTTAAAACAAGGAGACTTTACCCATGAAGTATCCTGGCATAAGATCAAATACTGGCTTCACCCATGCTAAGTTATCTAACCCCAAAATCTTTTTCTGTTGTCACAGTAAAAGCTCTTCACAATCACCGTTGTTGCTATAAGGTTTCTGTAGTTAGAGATCCTATTATCCCTCATCCCCGAGTCCTGGATTCTCTATAGATCCTATGTCAAAGTAAGGGTGACACAGAGCATATTCTGGTTTCATATCACCATTAAGTGGCAATGCAGAGAACACTGCCATGAAAGCAGGTTGTTGCTGTGACCAAGTTGTCAAGGTGTCATATGAACCCACTCTGGAGTAAGACAATGCCAAGGCAGCAATAAGGTCTTCCCTGATAGAAATCCAATTCCTGGTGCTGGTGTAGAAAATCACGATGTTTTTAGGTGGGGTCCCAGATTAGGGGTGAATGATCAAATGTCTAATCTTCTTAAGCCTAAACCATGACAAGTGTTTAGTGTGTAAGGCCCCATTGCAATATAAAGTTTATGTGTTTCTATTTCTATTAGATAAGAACTAGTTTGCACACATAAGATTTTCCCATATTAATGTGCCAATGCACGCATGATACTATTGGTGCATATCGGGGTAAAAATAACAAGGTAAACAATCCCTATAACCTGATTCTAACATGAACTCAGAAAACTAGAGAAACTTATCTACTAGAAATCCTTACTATATGGTCAAAAAAATGGGTGAAATTATTATGAAACACATCAAAAGAAATATTCAAAGGAGATATACATGTACCCTTTAAGACTTGAAATAGTCTAGAGAGGGAATAAAATCCAGAGCACAGCTTCAGCCAGTGATTTGGTCTTGTGAAATCTAAAAATTGGCTTCCAGCATTCAGATATCAGGAAATGTTCTTGAGCTGGGGGCTTCTCAGAAACTGAATCTTGTAGCGAGAAACAGTCCACAGCAATGTAAAGTGGATAAAAGGGGCCACTGAAAGCAAATCAGCATCAGAGGCAGTGACAACTTCTCTTGAGCTGAGAATCTATCTTTTTCTTTGGGAGGTAGTTGGCAACTGGCTGAGTGGGGGAATGTTCTGCTTCCTGAGGAATTAAGAACTGAGGGTAAAAATGGTTAAATGGGGAGGAAATAACCAATGGGGGTTGAGAATGTGAAGGGCTAGAAAAGCGGAGGGGGGGTGGAGAGGTGGCGCTAGAGGTAAGGTGTCTGCCTTGCAAGCGCTAGCCAAGGAAGGACCATGGTTCGATCCCCCGACATCCCATATGGTCCCCCCAAGCCAGGGACAACTGAGCGCTTAGCCAGGAGTAACTCCTGAGCATCAAACGGTGTGGCCTGAAAAAAGAAAAGAAAGAAAAAAGAAAAGAAAAGAAAAGAAAAGAAAAGAAAAGAAAAGAAAAGAAAAGAAAAAAGAAAAGCGAAGGGGGAAGGAGAGGCTATATATAACAGAGGTAGGGCAGTGTACAACAATAAACAGACATTATTTATATTACAGATGGACATTAGACAGAGTTGGCCATCACATACACTCATAGACACATCACATACACACACATAGACAGTCACTGTGGGCCCATCCATGGATTACAGATGAAATGGGACAGAACGCTTAAAAAATATAATGCCAGCAAGTCACATGGAAAGGATTTCCATTTTCTAGGCCAATCATGATTGGTAAGGGCAAACTTTACTGAAGAAATTTAGATTGGTAATAGAGCATTTTTAAAAACAATTATAATTTTCAAGTCTAGAAAATTAAGAAATTAGGAATGAGCACTGTAAGAGGAGTCTATACCATGGAGTATTGTCTAGCAGATCTTGAGCATCCAATTTTCCTTCCTAAAAGCAATCTAAAATCATGGTCACCATGGTATAATGGTAAACTACCTACAATTGAAAACAGATTACTATATCATATTCAATGAATGAGCTCTGTAACAGTTCACGGCATGCAGTTGCATATTCCATTGCTATCTATGGACATAAATATTAGATTATATTAGCGGGCATAACCCAGAAGAAAATGAATAGATTAGATTTTTTGTAGTGACATTATCATAATGAACCCTGTCTTTTGAATCTAATATAGTATAGCATTGCATTGTGGAACTGGGATGACCAACCTATATCTCCAAGCACCACTGCAGACAAAAATATCAAGGAGTTTTTATAGACATAGTAAAACTAAGACATTAAAACTACTTATAGAGAGCACTATAGTGGGAGTCGTGGCTTCAAACACATTCTGCACCCATTTCTCTGGATAAAAGCATTAAAGCATTAGTATAGACATCTATAAAGAGCAGTTTATTGGACACCTGCTCAATCTAAACAGCTGAATCTGTTCTTAAGAGGAGAGTTAAATCCATTGACATTTAAGGGAATTATTGACATAAAGGGCTGTGGCGCCATGATATTGTGTAGTGCTGTTGTTGTTACAATTGGGGGTTTGGTTTGTATAATTGCTCTTTGAGTAGCTTATTTAGGGTTGGTTTGTCACATTAGATTCTTAAGAGTATTCAATTAAGTTGAAGCAGCCTTAACAAATGCAATAGAACTCTGAACAAGTGTGTTATGAAACATAAATTTGGGCATTGTATGTTTCTATTTAGGAGGTCAAAAAATTTTTCCTCACACATGAACACAGAGATAATAAATTTCCACAAATTAATACTAATACAAACCTATATTTATGCTGATATAAACATGTCATACATTTATTAATTATAAGATTTTTTTGTAATCTTTGTTTAAATTCGTTTTGTTTAATAGGATATTCTCAGTGGTGAGGTGGGTTTAGATTAGTTTTAGCTAGTGGTGGTGTATGTATTGTTAATTTTCTCTTTTTTCTATTTTTTTAGACCCAACTCTGCTCTGAGCTTAGAACTATCTGTACTCAGGGATTACTTCTGGTGCTGTTTTTAGTACCATTGTAACCAGGATTTGAACCAGTGTTGGTCACTTGCTAAACCATCATTTTAACCCCAAACTATGACTCTAGATACTAAATTTTTTTTGTGAAGTTTACTGGCATATGCCACTTCATAAATTTAGAATTTAAGCAAAAAAAAAACGAGAAGTTTAAAAGACAAAAGTACAGTAATTTCTAGTAAAAGAAATCGCATTAACCTGAGAATAAATTACATATATGACATTTTGTTGCAAAAAGTTATTCTCCAATTTTTTCTTTAATTTTAATGAGTTTCCTGAGGACAATAAATATAACTTGACAAGTGATTTAATTAAGGAGGCAAAAGACCCTTCTTGAAATCTAGGTAATATTTTTGGAAATTATTGAATGAAAGTGCTAATTGCTTGGCAGCTTTTCCTACCAACTGTGCTGGCAATCTAGTGGCAAACCTAATAAACACTCTCTTATAGACAAATGTGCTTCATATAATGATAGAGTGTTTGAGTAGGGGATTCTAGATACAGTCATTTGAAAGGGAACAATAGAATAAACAGAGCCAACCAGAGGAACTGTACAGCTATTATGTGTGGACCTTCACTGCTACACATTACTGATTATGAACCAAAAACCTATTGTTTCATTTCAGTGAACAAAAGTCTCATGCAGAAGTCTGAGATCAAATATAAATCAAAACTGCATTCCCTTACAGTCGAAATTCTATTTTTTAATTGCTGTATGGAGATTGTGATATTTTCCTTGATTTATAATATATATACCATTATTCCATGAGTTGGACACTCTGACATCTGAAAATCAGTTTGCCTTTGCATACTTTAAATTTTTTCAGTTCTTTTTTTAAAAATTTTATAATCTTTATTTAAGCATCATGATTACAAACATGATTGTAGTTGGCTTTCAGTCATAAAAAGAACACCCCCTTCACCATTTCAACAATCCCACCACCAATGCTCCTATCTCTCTCCTCCCCTACCCAAAACCTGTATTCGAGACAGGCATGCTACTTCTCTCACTCATTAATGTTGTCATGCTAGTTGTTGGTGTAGCTATATTACTAATTGCACTCACCACTCTTTCTGGTGAGCTTCATATTGTGGATCAGTTCTTCCGGCCCTCATCTCTATTGTCTCTGGGCATTATTGCAAGAATGTCCTTTGTTTTCAGAAGTTTAAAGATTTTTATATTTGAAATTTTAACGGAGTATTAAGTAAATCTTCATTCTGAGATGTAATAGTAACAACATCTGTATAACTTTCATGGATTTTGAAAAAAATGTTCTTAATATAATTTAAAAATGTGTTTATATCTAATATTCCTAACATTATAGAATTATTATTTTAATAATATTTTGGGTATGATTTCAACTTTATTTTAAATTTCTTGAGAACAGAACCATAAAAACAAAATATTTCAAATTTGTTATTGTCTACACTACAACCCAATACAAATACTTCATTATAATGATTAAGGTCCATACTATTTAAATAGCTTACATGCCATCCAAATGATGCAAGTTAGTTTTGATTACATAATAAAATAACATAATCTAGGGATCCAAGATATATTGTGATAGGTCAAGGTTTGATCTCAAATACCTAATGGTCTAGTGAATATCAAGCCAGCATAGCCACTAGGCACTGTTGGGTATGGCACCAAAACCCAAAACTAAAATATAATTTTCAACTTGAATCAAATGAGTTCTCCTATATATTTACTTGAGTCATATTGAGAACATCTTTACATTTATACTATACTAAAATAAAACATTTGTAATTAGTATATGGTATCTGAATTGTATTGAAGGCATTATATACATATTAAAGGTAGTTGAATAGGATATTTTATTATATTTCTAATAACCTAAATTATTAGAATCGAGGTGTTTCTTATTAGTGTCTTATCTCCTTGAATCAATATAGCCAACTAACTATGCATGGATTATTTAAGTATATTTTCTTTATCTTTTTTTTAAATTTGATTTTCTTTTTTGGGGACACACCTGTTAGTGTTCAAGTTTTTTTTTTTCTGGCACTACACAAAAGGATTACTTCTGGGTGAAACTGAGGAGTGAACCCATATCCGTCACATGCAAGGCAAGCACCTTAGCTGCTGTACTATTGCTCCAGCTCATTATTATTTTCTTATGTGCAATGACTTGTAAGCTGATATTAATATTAGTAACCATTACTCTAGATTATTTTGTCTATGATGAGCAGACTGAGAACAATAAGACATGATGACTTAAATAATTAAACAGTTATCCAGGCATAATGTAAACTAGAGTCAGCATGCCTTTCTGTGGTAATAGCAACATATGTGTCTGGTTGTGAATATCGGACTCAAAAATGCAGAGATAGTGTTGATTTACTTTGAAAGTCGCCTTTATCTTCTTTTTTGTTTTGTTTTGTTTTTTCGAGCCACACGCATTTGATGCTCAGGGGTTATTCCTGGCTAAGCACTCAGAAATTGCCCCTGGCTTGGGGGGACCATATGAGATACCGGGGGATCGAACCGTGGTCTTGATCCTTGGCTAGCGCTTGCAAGGCAGACACCGTACCTCTAGCACCACCTTGCAGGCCCCAAAAGTCGCCTTTATCTTAAAGTTCACGTTTATAATAGTTAAGTGAAATCTTAGAAAGAAACAATTATTTGCCTTTGGTAGTAATCATATCTTCTTTGCTAAAATATTCAGGTGAAATATAAGCTTTCTATAGAAACAGAATTCCAAATTCTGGTAATAAGATGAGGTGTATTTCTGCGATAAAACATGCTTTTTGATACTTAAATAACCAAGAACCTATCATAGAGAATTAATTCATCTGAGGTCACTTAATTGTCCTTTTGCCAGAATTTAATTTTCAAAAATGCCCCTATTTCATGCCTCTGCAAAGAGCTCTCAGGAGCAAGTGGTTTTTAAATTATTTTATCTTGTGTATTACCATATTGTTTGACTGGCCCTTAGTGGCCAAACATTTAATTAAAGTCCCCAGAGGGGACAGTTTCATGATTTGTTATTGGACATCTGCCAAAGCTTATTTTATCATCTCTGCCACCCACTACGACTACTTCTGCATATATTTTTAATATTGTCCATATGCCTTCAGTTTTAAATATTCCCCAAGAATGATCATTTCTCACCATCTCCAAATAAAAAAAATATTCAATTTCAGTATATTTGAAGCTAGTGTGTAATTTCATTATGCTATTTGATTACAATTTTTAATTAGTAGTTTCTTGTTTAATGTCTTAGAACAATAGCTCTGTCATTTTGATGAATTTGTAATTGTCATTAATATCTAATTCATCAATGTTGCTAACATCACTATTTAGTGAGCACTGGTTTTTACTTATCACTAATAACTTAAGGGGAATTATCCTTACTCTTAAGAGAACAAAGCAGGCTTTTTGGGCAACTTCCTTAAAATTATGTCACTTCCAAGAAGAAATCATGTGTTCTTTGCAGTTTATTTGATGCTAGGTTTTAAACATAGCAAAATGTCATAAAGAGCATATGTCTCCCAAAGTTGTTCCTTTATTATTTCATTTTTTTATTTTGCTAGATCTGTGGAATATAAGATATTTGAATATATTTATTTAGCTTATCAAAAAATCATCAGAAGCTTTGAATTACAGTGTCAGTGTTTCTTAAAATTTCACTTTGTACATGTTGAGAATCCTTGAGTGGAACACTTGTGATTTTATTTAAAATCATTTGTGGCGGAAGCTACCTGTGATAAGTGACACATTAGTTCTGACTCCCAGCAGTGCTTGGCCTATAAAACATTTTCTGTTTGTTCCTTTAATACAGAAAAAATCATTTTAGGTATGTAGTACTGAGATAGCAATATAATTGAACAAAAAATACAAAGATTTTAGTGTCTATTTTCCTCTACAGGACTAAAGTATTTCTCCAAAAGTATTTTACACATAATTTTGTATTAGAAAATATAGACTATATATTGTACTATATTATAATATTATCCAAGTTTTTCTGAAGGAAAATATGTCTTCTTGTGCCTAAATTAATTTACTTTGTTTGCAGTAGAAAAATATCCTGAAGCAAGGATGAGCAAAAAGAGTATTTTCCTAAGATAAACTTTAAACTCAATAATGTTAAACTCAGTTTTACATAATTAGACACTTTTCTTCTTTTTTTTAAATTTCTGTAATAATTGCATCACCTTTAATATCCAAAGCTTGCAAATTGAATGTTTTTTACTGATTTTCTTTGAATTTATTGCTGTTTTGACTGAGCTGACCTTTGTTTTAAATCAAAATTGATTGACCAATTGAGTCAACATGGTTAAATTGGTTGTGCATATACACAGAGACTATGTTTATTGAATTTAGGATACTCTGAGTAACATAATTTCCCTCTGCATCTCTTCTGCTCCAGGAAACACTCTGCTTTATGATTGCATTTAATAATGTGTCAGAAAGAAAATGGAAATAGAACTGTACACAGGGGAGTTTCACAGTGGATTCAGCAACTGTTTAACATAAAAATACCCAACAATCCTTACAAATGACTTTTGATTTTTCCAGTATATTATACTTATTTATTATATTAGAGCAGATAGCTCAACTACTTTTTATTTGTCAAGTTATTGTGAACCAAAAGCCACTAACAGTATGTTAACCATCTATAGTAACTATAAATCTACAATGTAAAAAAAGTAGTTGGAGTATATCTTAGAACAGCTGAATTAATCTGTATGCACTAAAGGAAGTGAACTCTATTCCCATGGTATATAAATTCCCAGTTTTTATTGTTAAAACTGGGTAGCATATTGAGTGCATAAGAAATGAAATAATACACAAAGTTAATATGGACTAAGATTATGTTAAAATGTTTTCATTGATAAGAGTAGCTTTATAATTCATCTATAATATATAATATCCATTCTTTTCCCCTGATTTCTTTTGACCTGAACACCAGAAAAAAAAATCCTAAAACTCAAAAATGTTGAGTGTTTAACACAGAAGTATAGGAGAGGTAACCTGCTGCGTAAGAAGAGTACCTTTCCCACAGTGCCAAACCAACAACTGATTTTATAAATTTAGTCTTTGTGTTATGAACTGTATGGCCAATGAAAATCAATAAAAACAATTTCCTTCTACATTCATTTTCTTCTCCTCAAACTCGTTCTTCATATTATTTTCAGGGTCATTTTGTCAAAATGCCATAGGGCCATACAAAATGCAATTTTGTATTTCTGTGTGTATGTCCAACGAAACTAAATTTTTCATGTGCAGTTTTGATTGGTGTGAAAGCCAAAGGGGATTTTTAAACAAAATTTTAAATATCATGTTTTTGAATCTGAAAAAATATTGAAAAAAGCAACCAGTTTTGATGCTGTTATTTTGTCAAAAACTTGAGACTGCACACAATTTAAACCTAGAATATAGCAGATATACCTAACAACTAAAATGAACCACTAGACATTTTCAGAGATAATAATTATGCTTTTACTAATTCACTCATATATTCAAAGTGCTTTTTCAAAGCTAGGGATCAGATGGATTGCTATTGTGGTTGGGGAAATCTGTCTTTTTCTATAAAAGATTTGTTCTTATCTAAGAGGTTATATAAAGTTAATATAACCAAAAAAAGTTAATATAAGCAGGACCATAATTTGCATTATTATTAATACTTTTTAAAATTCTGTGTTACTTTCAGTTCAATTATTTAGGTTGGTGCTAAGAATGGAATATACCCTGTTAACTCACACTCTGTTTGTTGTTGTTGTTGTTGTTGTTTGTTTGTTTTGTTTTTGGGGTCACACCCAGCAGTGCTCAGGGGTTACTTCTGGCTCTATGCTCAAAAATCGCTCCTGGCAGGCTTGGGGGACTATATGAGATGCCTGGATTCGAACCACTTCTTTCTGCATGCAAGGCAAACGCCCTACGTCCATGCTATCCCTCCTGTCCCAAAACACTTTTTTTTTTAACAGAGTGAATTTGTTAGGTAATGCCCAGCCTTTACCCAAAACATACGAATTCCCCTATCATCGTCTTTCCTTTTCCCTTATCCCTTTGATATGAGTCCACCTGTATCTCACTTAACCAACCATCTCCTGCCCAGTTGAATTTGTACTGAGAATAAATCAAGGCCATGTGACTTGTCATACATAGAGAGAGAGCATGAGTTGAGAAGCCAACTGGATTCAATGGTTTTCTCCTGACTGGCATGACTTGTTATTTTTTCATGGCTACTGCGTCAGACCTGTTCACCTGGGTTTGGAAATAAGGCACGTGGAGGGATTTTAAACCTGGCACCTGGAACAGGGGCATTGTCTACAACTGTTGAGATGTTCTCTGGTGTGATTTCACACACACACACACACACACACACCTGAAAAGACCCCCAATGATGGTGAGAAATTTGACCCTCTGTGTGATTTCACACACACACACACACACACACACACACACACACACACACACAACTGAAAAGACCCCCAACAATGGTGAGAAATTTGACCCTCTGTTGGGTTATAGCCATAATGGCCTCCTCAAGCTAGATTGAGCATGTAGTGCCCTAAAAGGAACAGATTGCACATCGCAATGTAGCTACTGTTATGAACAGCTTTATGTTGCTCTGATCTGTTCGCTAAGCTGTTCCATTACCTTTGGTAGCAGAGTTCCTCTCAGGCAGGAAGGAAGCATGCAGTGAAGAAGAGAAAGCTAAAGACTCTGAGCAGCATTTACAAGATGCTGATGCCCACTGCCTTTCTTCTACCAAAGTGTTTTGTGTGATGATCTCGTTTCCCCAACTGACAAGACTTCATCAAGATCACTGATGGAGTAGAAGTTAAAGACATAGCCCCATTGGAATAGGACTAAGAGCAGAGAAATGAAAGGACCCCCAACCCAGTTTCTGGCCCAGGTCCTGAAGGCTTATCCATCCCAGGCAACCTCAGCAACCTAACACAGAAGGTGGAGATGAAGGAAAAGATGGAGAAACCAAGCCCAACCAAAGCTCACCTGAAGAAAAGCTGCTTTCAGAACCTCCTGCAACTTTCTTCTAAGTTGATTTATTTTTATTAATTTATTTAATTTGGTTTTGAGCCACAGCAGGCGTCGCTCAAGTGTTGCTCCTGGCTATGAGCTTAGAAATCACTCCTGGGTTGGATTTTTGTTTGTTTTTTTGTTTTTTGGGTCACACCCAGCGGCGCTCAGGGGTTACTCCTGTCTCTACGCTCAGAAATTGCTCCTGGCAGGCTCAGGGGACCATATGGGATGCCGGGATTCGAACCACTGACCTTCTGCATGAAAGGCAAATGCCTTACCTCCATGATATTTCTCCGGCCCCAGGGTTGGGGGATTTTTATGGTACGCCGGGATTGAAACCAGGTCCGTCCTGGGTGAGCTGCATACAAGGCAAACACCCTACTGCTGCGCTATTGCTTTGGCTCCTAAGTTGATTTTTGTTTGTTTGTTTTTAATAATTTGTTTTTGGAGAGGGCACACCCAGTGATGTTACTCCTGGCTATGTGCTCAGAAATTGCTCCTGGCATTGAGGGACCATATGGGAAGCTGGTGATGGAACTGAGGTCAGTCCTAGGTAAGCCATGCTCAAGGCAAAAACCCTACTGGTGTTCTATCGCTCAGGTCCCCAAGTTGATCTTTCAATCCCACCTACATTAGTCATCATATTGATGGTTAACTGTGTGTTCTACCTTTATTCTATTAGATCTTGAAAACTAATCTTTTGTTCTATGCTCCACTTCAAATATAATTTTGAATACAACTCTAATGGCATAATAATAGTTTGCACAATTCCAGGGAAATGGATAATGTTGTTAGAATTTTAATGGTTCTTGTTTATCTTAGTGAATGTTTCCCAATTGCTTTGATGCTTGATTGTGTATATTATTTATCAAAGTATTTTCAAATTACGTCTGCACAAATGTTATAATGCTTTTGTCCACCAAAGTTAATGGAAAAGGAGCATGGATGCTCTAGACTTGTATTACAGTGCTTCGTGTAAGAATGTTTAAGAATTTTTGAATTAAGTATATATGTAAAAAGGTTCTAATATTTATTTTCAGAAAAGTCAATTAAGAATTTTGTGATATTTATATGACAAGGGAATGGAAAAAGCTGATAGTTTTGAGAATGATTTTTTTTGTCCCCCAATTCACAATACAGACCAGGCAAAGGGCCTGGGTTGAGGTGTATATGGGGAGCATTTACTGTACCTCCTTTTTCTATACAGTCAGTTTAAAGAACACAGCCTGTGGTAAGAATTGGGAGGCCTTATCTTTTCTTCTCTATTTTTTATTTATATATATAAACATATATATATAAATATATATATATATATACACACAAAAAATTCTTCACCAGTGAAACATTCCCATGACCAATATCCCAGGTGTCCTTCCTTCCCACCCCACACAGGCCTGTACTCTGGACAGGCTTTCTACTTCCCTCATTCAGTCAGATTTTGTTATGATAGTTCTCAGTATAATTATTTCTGTGACTGCACTAAACGATCCCTGTGGTGAGCTTCATGTCAGGAGCTGGACCTTCCAGTCCTCCTCTATTTTGTCTCTGAGAATCATTACACAAATGTTGCAGGATCATAATGCCATGCCAAGGATCAACTAGGGTTGACTGTGGGCAAGGCTATTATTACCTTAGTCTCATACTATCTCTCTGACCTCTAGTTATTGTTATGTATGTTTCCTAGTTGCTGGTGGTAGGATACTCATGGCTCTGTGCTTGATGTTTGCTTGGTGGTTGCTTGGGAGAACATGAAATGACAGGGATGCTTGGAGGACCATGCCAGGCCAGGATGGAACTGCATCAGCCATTTGCAAGTCTTGAACTATCTCATATACTCTGTACAGCTTAATTTCTAGTAACATAGTTTTTATAAATATGTACATTTAATAGATGAATGAATCAAGATAAACAGAGATGTAGAAATAAATTTCATGTTAAAATGCATGTTCTAAATGAAAAGAAAGTCGATTAAATTTTATACAAAAAGCAGTATAAGATGTATATTTTCCTATATTATATTATCCTATACTTATATAGGTCTAAGGAGATTTAAAATTTCCTCTATGCAAGGCTACCACAATACTCTATGTAACAAAAAAGCAACTAAAATGATAAGTAATATTTTAAAAATTTAAGAATTAGAATGATAAATCCAAGTAAATATATACATGCATATTTATGAAAATATATACAAATACATAATAATGAAACATGATATATTTTTTAAAACTTACTTAAAAAGATTTGATAAGAGAATTGTATGTTTAAGAGAAGATGGGGGGAAGATGGATAGGACACTTGTATACAATTAACCTGGGTTCTATTCCTACATCCCCTGAGCCTGCCAGGATATTTCTTGCCAACATTGTTCCTGGTTTTCTCCCACCATGTCTTCTTCATTGCCAGAAAGCAGAGACATTTTTTATCTCTCGCCCCCATTTTTAAATATTTCTTTTAGATAGCATGGTTTGCATTATTGATAATGAATAGGGTATAATGCCTATCACTGTATTCCCTGTCAACACCTGTTTTGGGCCCAAGTGATAATATACAAATATCTAGGCATATCATATCCCTCTCTGCCATACCTGAACTCCCCACTATTTGTGGCTAGCTTCCTACAATGGACTGGCCCTTCTGGACCTTGTCTGTGTTGTCTCTAGATATTATTACCATAACATTTTTGTGTAGCCCAAAAATGAATGTGATCATTCTATGTCTATTTCTCTCCCTCTGACTCACCATATCCAGGTATACACAAATTTCATGACTTCATTTTTCATAACAGTATTCCACTATGTAGATGCACCATAGTATCTTTATTCACTCATCTGTTCTTGGGCACTTAGATTATTTATAGATTCTGGCTAGAATGAATAGTGATGCAGTATAGGAATGCAGAGGGCTTTTCTGTAGCTTGTTTTTGAACTGCCAAGCTATATTGCTTGAAGTGGTATAGTGCATGCATTTTAAAGTCATCATCTAGAGCCAGAGAGATAGCATGGAGGTAAGGCATTTGCCTTGCATGCAGAAGGACAGTGGTTTAAATCCCGTCATTCCATATGGTCTCCCGAGCTTGCCAGGAGTAATTTCTGAGAGTAGATCCAGGAGTAACCCCAGAACGCTGCCCAGTGTGACCCCTCCCAAAAAAAAAAAAAGAAACAAAGAAAAAATGTACAATGTTTTTAGGACTGTCTAAGGGTATCATACACTTACTGATAATATGACAGAATGTTTATTTTCTGTCATAGTTGTAGACTAAATTATTACACTCTGAATTTTGCCTTGGTCACATACTCATCCAAATTTTTAAATAGAACCCTTCCTTCTTCCTAGCATCTAGTTGTTGAGCGATTTTCATTTTCTTGGTTTTGCAGCTACATTGCTTCAGCCTACCTTAATCACCTCACCACGTTCATTCTATGTGTTATTGGTGTTCCATTATCTTCCCTTTTAATTTAAGATGTAAGTCACATTGGATCAGGGTACATGTTAACTAATTTTATTGGAAAGAAACTCATTTCCAAACTAAGTCTTTGGCTTGCTGGGTCCTGTGTTAAGATTTCCTCATACCAATTCTAGAGCTCTAATAAAGGAAGTAGGACACTGCCTTGAGCTTGGCTGTCACAAATTCAATTCCTGGCATTCCATACTGTTCTCTAAGCACCACAAGTAGTAATTATGAGTGCAAAGTCAAGAACTGTTTTTTATTATAATAATGAAGGCCCTTATGATGGAGCTGGATGGAGATGGAGGCCTTTGTCCTTAGGCCCCAGCCACATGGCGCCATCCCCCATTAACCGGCAGTCAGCAACTTCAGGTGGTTGTGGTAAGTAGAAAACTCATCCAGAGACAGCCATCAGAAAAATATCAGTTTTATTTGCCCTGGCCATCATGTGTGTGGCCTATATCATAAACCTATTTAAGCATTTGCCATTCTTAGCTTGCCCTGCATCTCAACTTCTTTCATCTATGTCTCCTCCAACCTCCATGCTGGCAAATTCCTTAATCCCCTTTTGCCCCTTAGGCAAAACCTTTTATAACCTTTCAAGACCCCTCCCAGAAATGGGAGGATCTATTAGCAGGTAAAGTTACACTAGCAAGACCCCTCCCAGGAATGGGTCTTGCAGGTAAGATCAAGTTAAGCAGGAAGGATAGGGGGATGGGGCCACAAAGAACCACCCCCCCCACCCCCCAGCAACGTGGTTGAAACCACAAACCTAAAAACCAAAAAAAAAAAAAAAGACTACAGTAAATCTTCTTGTAGGTTGAAAAACAATATGAAGTACATAACAAAACACACACAGAATTGAAATTTACTTTACATGCTACTCCATAGCAATTTTCTTAGAAAATTTAATAACTTAGATAACTTCCATTGTCATTAAGTTAAATATTTTTTGCTTGTAACTTTAAGCGAGTTGTTTTTATTTTAAGTTAGAATTTTGTTTGCCAAATGGAGTAGTAATAGAGTTCACAATCCCCGTGATGCTTATTTGAGGAAGTAAGACACCCCCTCTGAGAAATGCTATGTAAACCTTATCTGCTATTATTTTCCTCTGGCACTGCAGGAATACTAGACATTTGACTTATTCTCATCCTTCCACTCTGCATATTGCAATAAATACAAGATCCATATGGCAGCTTTGGTCTAGTGTACTTGGCTCTGCGTCATTGTAACAACCAGGAGAGCAATTCTTCGGTGAGGTGGAATGAGCAGCAATTTAATAGCAGTGCTTAGCGGTAAGGCTGTCTGAGAGGCAGAAAAGAGATTTTAAATTAAATGGACTTTACTGAAAATTGTCTTCACTTTGCAGTTTGGAGTCAGGCCTGCAATTTTCAACTTTCTTTTTCTTCACTTACCTGTTGCTAAGAGATCACATTTATGGCAAAATTAATGCTTCTCCGATTACAAAGCATGTATCCAGAAAAGGAAAAGGAAATGTAACAGACGGTCTCGTTGGTTCCCTGACTAAAACTATAGAAAAATATGCAACACTACAGACAACCTCAGGCACATGACTGACCTTTAACAAATCATGATTAAATGAATCTGCATGCCTTGAACAATCCGTTGTTAAGGTCTGTCATTTTGACTAGGCAATTCACCTTCTCTTCTGTACTTGAGTCTCTTCAGATCGTTATCTCAAGAAAATTGAAGATTTCTATTAAGGTAGAGCTGACAGGTATTATTACCTAGCAGGGCTCATCATGAAATTAATAGAAATTGGTTCCCCACGAAATTCATTGAAACCTGAAAAACACATACTAATTCCAGGAGCTTTTCAATGTGCAATACAACTTCCATGTAGAAATGAGTTTTGCTGAGATGGTGGCTAAAAAGGAAGATGCATGGTATGTGGTAATTAAATTGTAGACTTTGTGAGTTTGGCATATTTCCATTAAGTGTTCTTTAAGGTTAATGTCTCATACATGAATGTGTATCTAGTCCACCAGCAGGGAACATCATCAAGTTCTGTGGTAGACACATCTTTCATACATCAATACTCAGGCAACAACTATATAAAAATAAATAACAAAATAAATAAAAACTCCACTTGAGATTGTATAGCAATTGTTTTTTAAGAATTACAAAGTTAGGGAAGCGTAGTAGTGGTGTGGAGCGGTAAGGCGTCTGCCTTGCCTGTCCTAGCCTAGGACGGACCGGGGGTCTATCCCCTGGCATCCCATATGGTCCCCCATACCAGGAGCGATTTCTGAGCGCATAGCTAGGAGTAACCCCTGAGCATCACTGGGTGTGGCACCCCCAAAAATTACAAAGTTAGGAGATGATACCTAATAATGATTAGAAAATGTTCTATTTCTCCAATATTAAATGAAGACTCAAATAATTAGTCTGATAAAAAGAATCTGATAATTCATTATTAATGATCTCTTACATAAAGATTATATTCTAAAAGTCATCACAGGTTAGGAGAATAAAAAGCATAATCTGATTTTCTGTTTAAATAGTAATAAGAATTTAGATAACTTAAAATTTACAAGTTTTATCTATTAAAATATAGGACTATAGACAGTGAAAAGTTTAGTGTAAAATTTATTTAGTGGTTATTATTATACATTTTCACTCACCAAAGATGCCCAATTATTTTAACAATGTCCAAACACTATATAGTGGAATTGATTAACCTATTCTGTGTAATTTTGAGTTATGTTATGTTATTTTTTTAGGGGCCTGACATAAAATTTTGTAATGCAAAGAATACAATAAGTCTGTGCAGACCACAGAAATAATATTTAAAACATAGCTATACTTTCCATTTGGAAGGTACAATCTTAATATGAAATATAATTTCATAAATATATATTTACCCTTTAAGTTCCTTTAGCAAATATAATTATGGCATAGGATAGTGTTTCATGAACGTTTTTTTATCAAAACAAACAAATTTGTTCTGTTCACATTTTCAAAAAAAAATGTTAAAAAATGCAAGAGAACTAAAACAGAAATCATGCAATCCCAAGGAACAACTGATCTGCACAGCATCTAGCTGTTGATCCTGGCAGAACAAAAAAGAGTTGATATGAAAATTGAAGCTTAGTTTTTATTCCTCTCATTGACAGAAATTTGCCTTATCTGTTAAATAAAAACCTGGAAGAAATACATGCTTTCTAAATCTACTGCACAATAATTTATCTCTGAAGCATGTTCAAAAATATAGAAAATTTAGATCTGTCTCCCAGCTCCTGTTCAGAGAAATCTAAATCTAGGACAAGTGCCTGAGGTGTTTTGAATGAACAACAAGTGTTTAAAACCACTGTTTGAATTCATTAAGCCTATTTCAAAAATGGAGATGTATCTTGAAGTCAGACTCAGTGAATTGCAACTCTAAGATTAAATATACTGAACTGTAATTTGAAGTATAAGGATTTAAGTCTGAGATTCCTGTTTACCTGCCTTATGAGGAAAGGCATAAAATACTTGAGAATCCACTTCTGTAAAAAATAAAGACAATATTAGTTGTGATGCCAAAGGCCCTTCCAACTATTAAAGAACTGAACACACAATCAACAGCTGTAAAAGTGACAGAACGTAAGGAAGAATTTGTAATCAAAAGATAAAATGAAACTTTATAAATGAACCAGAGAGAATATCAATGGACATTTACATTTACATGAGTAAAATAATCATTTTACTTCCCAAATTAGTTTAAACTGTTAACTTATAACTTTCAAATCTAATAAAAACTTTTTATCAGAATGAACAATTTTATTTAAGATCTGTAAAAAATATCTTGTTAGAGAGCGCATAGGAAGAGACTGTTAAAGATAAACAGAGCTATGCATGAAGTAATTAGAAGAACAGCAAAATAACTTTCCCTTCTCACTTGGGAAGAAATATTTCGTTTAAACTTTTCTTCTCATATAAACAAAGTTAATTTATAATATATGTTCTCTATCTCTTAGAGATATGTTTGTTTTCATATTTTTATGTATTGTTTCTTCTCTGCATGGATTTTTAGTTAGCGGCAGGCAGTCTGCATGAACTTACTTATATAGACATTGTGAAGACAAAGACATACAATTCTAATAATGCTATCTTTGTCATAACCAAACAGTATCTTATCTTTTTAAATTTTGAAACTATACTCTTCATAATTTACATCTTTGTTCTTTCGTTTATATCTAATAACTAAAGCACTAGAAAAAATAAGTGATGATGAATTAATATGTTGCTGCTTTATAAAAAAAACTCATTCAAAAATCCACTTGTAAATTACAGGTCAAATAAATGTATAGGAACTGTGTTTTGCTGGTAGGATCCAATATATACACCCTGTACAAACTATCTTTCAGCACAAAGAATTCAATAATCTGACACTTCTCCTGTGAAGTGCATTATTCTGCTGTAGAGAAAATTGCTATGGCCAAATTTCTCAGTAGGATCCAATTCTCTATAATATCCCTGCAAGGTCAGACCTCAAACAGTGTTGTGACCTATCTGCATGTCCCCTCATAACTACTGAGAACGTTTAGGAGGCAGGAGGTCCTCCTAACCTGTCTGCCATGATCTTTATGTGTAGTTTTGAGTTTTAAGGAAAAAGCCTGTAGACATTGATCTCCACCTGACATAATTCTTTGTCATTGTTTCCTTAACTTTTGGATATTTGTTCCAGGAATGGAGTATAAATAGGATGAACAGTGTCTTGAGCAGCCTCCATGACTCATATAAGCCATAATTACACTGGCCATGTTACTATTTCAAGAACAGACATAAGGCATATAATTCAGAGAATAACATTTGTTTTGGAATATGCTTCCAGATATTCCTTGACTTTGTCCCAGAAACGGTGGGATAAGAGAAAATATATGTTAATTATGTCTAACCTCTTAATGTCTGTGTGCATGTGTGTGTTGAGCGTGTGTTTGTATATTTCCATTTTGATATAGTTATTATGTATGGGTTAAATACTTAACCAATAGTATAAAAACCCTTTAAATCCCTCTATTGTTCCACTATGATTTTATTTTTAGGGATTTAAAGCACAAGTTTTAAAGAGGGCATTTACTTCAACCATACAGCTGCCCTTTGCCAATTGTAAGAGATGTTACTCTGCCTTTCACAAATGATAATGTAGGAAGGACTTGCTATATCTTGTGCCATCCATACCTCAGACACACCATTCAATTCCTATTTATTGTACCTTATGTCTCACATGCCTTTTGAGAAATCTTTTTCTGTGTGCTTGGAATGTAAGGTATTTTTGCTGACAATGTTAAGGATTGTTAGCCTAGAAACTAGCAAAGAAGGCCCAAAATGAAGACATGTACATATATTGCTAGAAACGTTATGGGAAGTAAAACTAATATTTGATACATTCAGGTTTTTAAAATGATAGTTAATGTCTTTCATTCCTTTGCAATGATACTTTTGGGTAAAGATAATTGCATAAATGTAAATAAATTAGGTAATTTTATCAATGTTTTGATAAAAGGCAAATCATTTCTGGGGTCCCAAATGAGTTGTTAGCAATCAACAAGGTCTGGTAATTCATGAGCACAGAGCTAGAAATAAGCCCTCAGCACTGCTGGGTGTGACCCCTGCTAAAACAAAACAACAGAAAAAAGTGAAATTTTTTCTATGAATAAAAGATGAGGCATTTTTCTTAAACCATATGCCCATAAATCATATTTTTCCTGGAGCCATATTGTCCCCCATGCTGCCAGGAGTGATCAACCAGGAGTAAGTGATCCCCATAGAGTATATTGAGCCCATCTGGAACAATCTCAGAGCACAGAGGCAGGAATAAGCCCTAAGTGCAGCCAGGTGTGGCCCCAAGCAAAAACAAATAAGCAAAGAACAAAATACATAGGTTGATCTAAACTTTTTTCAAGTTTTCTTCAGTTTCACTCATAGTTCAAAAATCATCTCAAACATTATTTCTGAGATTTAGCATTCTTAAATATTGAGATTTGATTCAGGAATTATTTCAAAGTCCATTTTTATTTTATTCTTGATATTCAAGGTGAATAATTTTACTTTAATTCTGGAAATGTACTTATGGAGCCATATTTTAATTGAAAATGGTAATAGCGTGATCTTAAAGTAAATTTTTGTTCCTTTGTTTCACTGAGGAAGAAAATGACTAAAGTGACTTAAGAAAAGTGTGAAAGATGCAGATATGTACACAAACAATTTTTGTCATTAACTTTTAACAGAGGTAGTCTCAAAACTTAATTCATCTGTAATATTAACAATTAATCGACACACATTTTCATTCAAAATTTTTTTGCTATACTCTGTTTTAAAATAATGGTCAAAATTACATAGATATACATCTGACAATTAATTTTTTTAGACTGGTTAGATAATGTTTTTAGAATCATTGATGCAGCAAGATGAAATAATAAGACTGACTTTTTGTTTAATAGAATTCTCTCTATGATGTTCCACTCCATTAGTGAAAAGGGAGTTGTTCAACTTGTATAGAAATGTTCCCAAGGACATCAGTTAATAAAACACAGACATTTGTGTCTAGATATTGAATGTTTAATATAGCATTTAATCAAGTAAACCACATTGTTCTATAAACAAAATTATCACTATAATAAACTTAGGCTTCTGGATATATAATTAAATCAGATAGCCTATAAGAAACATTTTATAGGGGCCGGGCGGTGGCGCTCGAGGTAAGGTGCCTGCCTTACCTGCGCTAGCCTAGGAGACGGACCGTGGTTCGATCCCCCGGCGTCCCATATGGTCCCCCAAGCCAGGAGCGACTTCTGAGCGCATAGCCAGGAGTAACCCCTGAGCGTTACCGGGTGTGGCCCAAAAACCAAAAAGAAACATTTTATAAACTATGTGAAATCGTTTTTTTTCCCCATAGGATAATATTAAAAGACAATTAAATTCATTATAAGATATCAAAATGACACTTAATCAGAGTTATCTGGCAGAAAAGTAGAAGTTCCCTTCCAACCCCAGATTCATCCTTGTATTTTTTATCTAAGTATATTAGAGGCTGATAGGAAAACACAGTGGTTGAGCACATGTATTTCATGCTTTGGTATCTGAAATCCTGGTTTCAATCTCGGTTGCATCTTTACACAGGAGTACAAGATAAGTACAATAAATTTATAGAAATGGACAAATGCATTATTTGTAAAAACACATTTGAAAATTAGGGACTTTTGGAATGATGTCAGAGAATTTATAATATTCTCTGAAAAAGAAATTTTTATGTAGTGTTTGTTGTGTTTGGCAAAATATTGCAACTGTCTCTAAAATACTTTTTCCCTTGAGAAAAGGAAGTTTAATTCTGCCAAGGCCAGAGTGCAGGGCCCTTGTATGCCCTTATTTGCTTTTAGAGACTCACATTGTCAAGTTGATAAATGAGCTTTGACAGAAGAAAAGGTAATTCAAAGCTCATTCACAGGTGCAATAATCTTTAATAGATTCTTTTCTAAAAGTCTCTGGCAGAGGAAAAATTATATATATATACAAAATTCATAGTTTAATTCATTGTGAACTTCTAATTTTTCTCAAACTCAATGATTCATCATTTTTCTGCAGCCTATATTGTGAAATCATACTATTGTATTTATCATGCTCATATGTGTTTGTGTATTTACAAATAATATTATATTTTTGCTTTTAAAAGAAATTTAGCTATTCACTATGAGAGAAAAGTCTTTGTTAAAATGTGAATATTTTCAAAGATAACCTTTAATGAATGAATAGTATTTAATATGTCCTTTACAGGATCATTATATCAGAATAATACTTTTAGTTTTTAGAAAGTAATGGAAAGTTTGAGCAAATGAAGATGCATCTTAGTTCTATTCTCCAGTTTTGATGTTTGACAGATGTATTTATCAGTGATAAAGTAGGCTAAGTCTGCAGAGAGAGCTCAATTCATTGCACTGAATCCCAGCCACCTTAGTTCATATGTGATTTCAAATTTCCGTAGAATAATCTTCCGTCATCCGACCTGGCATTAACTTACCATATGTCACAAAATTGGTAATATTAAGTGAGCCATTCTTCTCATTTCAATTTTTAAAAGAATAGGAGTACAATAAGCCTCCTTTCCTTCAGGGTTAAGGAGATTTTATAACTCATACATATACCAATAAAATATATTCATTTTCTTATGGAGGGTAGAAGAGAACACCATTTTTGTTATTACTACTAGATTAGCTCCGATAAATATCTACTGTTAGTACTAAAACAGTATCAACTCATTTTACAATATTTTTTCTAAGTCTGGAAATATAGGAAAGCTAACCTTTAATAAATATATAATTGAAGCAGGAGACTCAGTGACGCAATCGGTTAGCGCATGGTACTTATATATATCATTGAAGCATTCTAAAGAAGACACGTAGAGGTGAGGGTGGGCAGACAAAGAGTATTAGTGGGTAAGGCATTTGCCTGGCATGTTAGAAATAATTCACATGACTTCACACCTACACACTTCTAGAGTAAAAACAAATTGGAAGTAAAAGAAAAGCCTTGGAAAAAATTAACAAGTTCCTAGTATAACAAATCATTTTTCTGGGAATTATAAAACTTCATCAAATATAGTTTTAGTAATTTAATTTGAAAGAAGTGCAGTACAGTTTATATATTCTGGGTAATTCTATTGATCATTGCAGTTATAACACTGTAAAACATATGCTTATGAGTTTACTAATAAAGGAATGATATAAATAAAATTATACAGAAAATAAATAGTTTATAATTCCAGAAACAAACATTTGTGCACATTGTGAATACAAAGAATCAGCATATAGAAAGAAATAAGAAAAAGAAGCACAAATAAATATGAAGTAAAATCAAAAGGTGGTTCTTTGATTTTAAGTTTTGAAAAGGCTTTCTAGAGAAGTGACTTTTTTGGATGGATTTTGGGAGATGTGTAAAATTTAACAGATTTTCTTGTTCATAGTAGGTGACAAATAGATGTATGAACAAAGAGAAAAATAAAATGTTTAACCATTTTGGAGATTGATTTATCTCTATAGTATTGCATACATCTCATTTGGGGAATGAATTAAAAAAAGACAGGAATGTGGTTGGCATTGATTGACTCATCCAGTCATTTACTCCTTCATTCCCTTTATTTAATTTCTGCAATGTTTGCCATTGGTATACTACCACCCCTCCCCCAACTTCCTGCCTATCTCACCTTGATGGTGAGAGCCTCCCACAACTGGAGGGGTCTGTGGTTGGTAAATAAGGGGTTCCCTGTTGGGGAGAGGAGAAGCAGATGCAACAAGGAAAGATTTCCTCACAGGATGACTGCAGAGCAGCAAGAAAAAGGTTGTTTAACTTAGAGGCCATGTGAAAAATATGCACATGGCGATTAGGATCTTGTAATAAAGCTGGATATCTCTTGAAACTTCAACTAACTGTCTGTTAGTTGATCATTTCTTTGTCATTATCTTGATTCCTACAGACCCACTGGCTGAAGGGGCTGCAGGCACCAGGCCTAGCAGAGAAAGGTCTCACCACCGTCCACACATTTAGGACTTAATAATCAATATAACAATTTAGCATTATTAGTGATATATATATACATTACTATATATACTATATATTACTATATATTATTCCCAAGTATGTCATTTAAAATGCTTGTTAAGTAGGGAATACTATTTTTATTATGGTGCTTGGAAGTAAGAACTTCTAAAACAATGCTGCATGTTTTACTGAATTTTAGGTCATTAAAATGCACATTGTAACTAAATACTTTTGAAATTCTGGAAAAAGAAAAGTTGACATATGGGCTTAATTTCAAAGGACACATAAGCATTGAGCAGATAAGTGAATAAAATATAAATTTCAAAAAAATATAGGAATAATTAACAAACATAAATAGGAAGAAACATGTATATCCTGTCAATGTGGGAATCTTAAATGCTATACTGATAGTAAATTTCATTTCTTAATCCTAATGCTTTGAAAGAATCTGAGTAGAAAACTGATATTTTTATGACAGCTCTATTTCCTGGGAATTGATTAAAGTATGCATAGACAACATATGTTGTACTTGCTAATATCTCAATCCTTATGAGTTATATTGCTGTATTCAACCAGTTTAACTATAAATGTCAATTATTAAATAGAATGGAATAATTAACTTTATATTTTCAGCCAGTTGTTCCATACATGTTTACTTAAGTAAAATTATTTTCTTAATTTCATGGTGAATAGGGCAACAGAGGGATTACAATTAATTGTAAGTCATAAGAAAGATTTTAGAACACAGTGATAGCTATTTCGATGTTAAGCTATGACATAAAAGAAAAAGAAGCACATCTGTTCTATATAACAAAAATAGTTCTCTTTCACCCACTTCATGGTAACACACTAGTTATCAATGATGTACAATTATAATATGAATATTGTTCTGTAATTTTCACATATATAAATTTGTAGGTCAAATACAACATTAATGTAGAAACACATATATCCCATACTATTTTCTACACTCATATTCATTTATTTTTTAAAAAATAATTAACCCATATTTATGAGAATAATGACCAAATGTCTTATCATAACTTACAGTGGTGGCACAAGCAATAAGGCGTCTGCCTTATGTGCACTAGCTAGGACGGACTGTGGTTTGATCTCCTGGTGTCTCATATGGTCCTCCAAGCCACGAGCGATTTCTGAGTACATAACCAGGAGTAACCCCTGTGTTTCACCACCGGGTGTTGCCAAAACCCTCCAAAATAAAAAATATTTTCATTATCTGAACCCTGATTCTCCTGACCTCAGGTATTATCTTCCTCTTCAGGACTCAGCATTTCAATTACACAGTCTATATTTTCCTCAAACATACCAAGACCCACACTTGCTCTTCCTATTACCCTTGTTCTTTTTCCGATGATGTACATGGCTCTGAGGATCTAGCCCAAATACCAATACTATTTAAATTAACTGTGCTCTCCTAGTCCAACATTTGTCACATACTCTAACAAAATGAAAACAAATAACATAGACATTTTGATCATGGCTGCCTTTAGAGAGACAAGGAAGTAGGTGTTTATTAGGGTGAAATAATAATTTTTATATGATTATTATTTTCAGAGATAGTCTTAATGATGATATGTGTGACACTATGAATATTCCTGAAATGAAAATAATGTGTAATTATTAATACTTTATATACAATGTAAATGATAAGTTTCCTATAAAAATACTTAAGGGACCTTGTGCCACTTTGTATGTGAGATTCAGACCCACTGATAAATAGCTCATCACTTGTACTAGGAAAATTAATAGGAATTAGAAGGAAATGTTAGTGGCCTTTCTTTCTCCACCTTCTCTAGCATATAATCAACCATGTCCGTCGATCTACAGAGTACTTATTAAAGCTCTACTGAAAAAAGCTCTGAAAGAGTGTCTGCATAAAAGAAATTACATGACTGTCTGGACCTCACCCTTTCTTACGAATAGAGACAAATGTAGATGAAAGGGAGCATGTTCTATTGGTTATGTATAGGCTTTTGTAGTTTGCATTACAAAAGATCAACAAGCCTTAACAAAATCTTGTTGCTTTATTTTAGCTTGTTCTGTTTTATTTCTATAATCATGAATACAACCTTTGCATTTGCCTTAAAATGTTCCGTTTCCATGTTGTGAAACTAATTATAGTTATACTATGGTGCTGTTTATAGGTTAGCAGTTTATAGGCTAATACTAAGTATAAATAAAAAATAAAATAACTGAGAGTACAAAACCTGTTCTCTCCAGAGTCAGCTTCAAATTTTAGCATTATGTCTTTAGTTTTGAGAGATTATGTTTTTGCTTCTCCAGTACCTTATTGAAAAAAAAATGAATAAAACTAAGGTAAAGATTCATATTTTTATAACTCTAATATATATATGTATATACATATACACACATATATATGTATATACACAGTTTTACTTTTTTGCATTCACTATATGTATGTATAAAATTACTTTAATTCTACGTTATAAACATTATTTACAGCATTGCCAATGATGGGATTTCATGGGCACAACTTTTCAACACCAGAGTGTCAGCTTCTCTTGCCATTGAAAATGCCCCCCCAACATCCCTCCTTCTGTTACATTCACCTCCATGTAATGTCACATCAGGTGCTTAATAAATGTTCACTAGATTATCTACTTTTTTTTAAATAAATCTTTATTTAAACACCATGATTACAAGCATGTTCATAGTTGGGTTTAAGTCATAAATAGAATACCCTCCTTCACCAGTACAACATTCCCACCACCAATGCCTCCCTTCCCAGCCCTGCCTGTATCCCCTACAGCATTCTACCTCTCTCATTCTTTAACATTGTCATGCTAGTTGTTAGTGTAGTTATTTCCCTAACAGCGTTCACCACTCTTTGTAGTGAGCTTCAAATTGTGAGCCGGTCCTTCTGGCCCTCCCAGCCCTTAATTCTATTGTCTCTGGGCCTTATTACAGTCATGTCTTTAATTTTTCTTAAAACCCACACATGAGTGATACTATTCTGTGTCTATCTCTCGCCCTCTGACTTATTTCACTCAGCATAATAGTTTCCATGTACATCCACGTATAGGAAAATTTCATGACTTCCTCCCTCCTGATGGCTGCATAATATTTCATTGTGTATATGTACTACAGTTTCTTTAGTGATTAATCTGTTGAAGGGCATCTTGGTTGTTTCCTGAGTCTGCCTATTGTAAATAGCACTGGAACACCCTAGAAATACACACAATTTAAAAGTTGAAACACAATATAACTACGTATCAGGATTGTGAAGCAAAATCCAAATGGATTAAAGACCTCGATATCAGCCCCAAAACCATAAGATATATAGAACAGCACATAGGCAAAACACTCCAGGACATTACAGGCATCTTCAAGGAGGAAACTGCACTCTCCAAGCAAGTGAAAGCAGAGATTAACAGATGGGAATATATTAAGCTGAGAAGCTTCTGCACCTCAAAGGAAATAGTGCCCAGGATACAAGAGCCACCCACTGAGTGGGAGAAACTATTCACCCAATACCCATCAGATAAGGGGCTAATCTCCAAAATATACAAGGCACTGACAGAACTTTACAAGAAAAAAACATCTAACCCCATCAAAAAATGGGGAGAAGAAATGAACAGACACTTTGACAAAGAAGAAATACGCATGGCCAAAAGACACATGAAAAAATGTTCCACATCACTAATCATCAGGGAGATGCAAATCAAAACAACGATGAGATACCACCTCACACCCCAGAGAATGGCACACATCACAAAGAATGAGAATAAACAGTGTTGGCGGGGATGTGGAGAGAAAGGAACTCTTATCCACTGCTGGTGGGAATGCTGTCTAGTTCAACCTTTATGGAAAGCGATATGGAGATTCCTCCAAAAACTGGAAATCGAGCTCCCATACGATCCAGCTATACCACTCCTAGGAATATACCCTAGGAACACAAAAATACAATACAAAAACCCCTTCCTTACACCTATATTCATTGCAGCTCTATTTACCATAGCAAGACTCTGGAAACAACCAAGATGCCCTTCAACAGACGAATGGCTAAAGAAACTGTGGTACATATACACAATGGAATATTATGCAGCTGTCAGGAGAGATGAAGTCATGAAATTTTCCTATACATGGATGTACATGGAATCTATTATGCTGAGTGAAATAAGTCAGAGAGAGAGAGAAAAACGCAGAATGGTCTCACTCATCTATGGGTTTTAAGAAAAATGAAAGACACCCTTGTAATAATAATTTTCAGACACAAAAGAGAAAAGAGCTGGAAGTTCCAGCTCACCTCAGGAAGCTCACCACAAAGAGTGATGAGTTTAGTTAGAGAAATAACTACATTTTGAACTGTCCTAATATTGAGAATGTATGAGGGAAATGTAGAGCCTGTTTAGGGTACAGGCGGGGGTTGGGGGGGGAGGAGGGAGATTTGGGACTTGGGTGATGGGAATGTTGCACTGGTGATGGGTGGTGTTCCTTTTATGACTGAAACCCAAACACAATCATGTATGTAATCAAGGTGTTTAAATAAAAAAAAATTAAAAAAAAATAATTATATCAACAAGACAAGGTAAATCTCAAGACAAATAATATTAGAAAGATGTTAAATTAAATTATTTCATTATAATTCTATCTTATATTAAATGGCAAACAATGTAAGAATTCATCGATAAATTGAAACTTCATAATGATGCTTAAATTGTTTTTAATTGTGCTAAATGCTTATAATTGAGAAAAGAAAGATAAATATAATGACTAAATATGCAACCATTTATGTGTATATGTTCACAAAATGAAAATATGCAAAAATTGCAATGAAAATTTGAGGTTTTTGCAACAGTTTTTTTTTAATAATTTATATCAAAACCAATGTGAATTACAAATCTTTCACAGTTATATTTAAGGTACATATGACAGTGAATTAGGACAACTCCCACCATCAGTCTTGATCTTCCTCCTCCACTCTTCCCATAATATATCCCATAACTCCCCAAAACCCCCCCCAAAAAAAAAGATACAATAATTAGGGGCCGGGTAGGTGGCGCTGGAGGTAAGGTGTCTGCCTTGCAAGCGCTAGCCAAGGAAGGACCGCGGTTCGATCCCCCGGTGTCCCATATGGTCCCCCCAAGCCAGGGGCGATTTCTGAGCACATAGCCAGGAGTAACCCCTGAGCGTCAAACGGGTGTGGCCCAAAAACCAAAAAAAAAAAAAAAAGATACAATATATCCCATAACTCTACCCTTAGCCCCCTGGACCGTGTGTAGCAGGTCCTTTTTATGTATAGTTTGTTGTAATTTGGGTCTCTTGATTCTGTTGTCATTGACTTTGGGTTGAATATGTAGATCTAATCTTTTTTTTGTTTTTGTTTTTTTTATTTCCACTCAATGCTCATGAGACCACTTTGCCCCTTGTACTATCCACTTCTTTTACTTGTGCCCTGGATCTGATTTCATCTCACCATTAAGTAATGAGCTAGGGCAACTGCTACTAGATCAAATCATTGCTCTTTTTTTGTCTTTAAGATGTCATATGAACCTACTCAGGCACAAGTTGTTGCTAGAGTGGTATTAGGAACTCCCCTGGGGGAAATTTGATTCCTGGTGCTGCTGGGATTCCTGGGGACAGTTCAAGTTCTAAAGTTGATATCTGGGATTCACGGTTGAAGTGTTGATGTCTGATCACATAAGGTCTAATTTGAGTCTCCTTGTTCAGGGTAGAAGGTTCCCCTCTGTTAGAAAATTTCTGGGTTCTTATCCCTAGTGGATAAGAACTTGTTTCTATACATAAGATTTTCCCATTTTAATGTGCCTGTGCAAAAAGAAACGATGCACTACTATATTGTGAGTACATTTGGGGGTAAAAATGACAAGCTATACAATCTCTGTGCTTTAGTTTTGACCTGAACTTTTATTCCAACCAAGACTTTTCTACTAGAATTTTATACTAAGTATAATCAAAACAAACAAAAATGAAAAAAATATGGAGGAGGCTACTTTTACATTTGGAAATAAACACACTCAGAGGTATAACTATTAAGCAATTAAACATACAAAAAATAAAGATATTCCATTAAGTTTTTAGAGATAGTCTTGTGGGGGGATAAGATCCAGGGCACATTTTTGTCCCACTATGTGGTCTTATTGAATCTCAGAAATGGTTTAGAGCAGTAAGGGATCGGATAGTGTCCTCAAGCTGGGAATTTCTCTGGAGCTGAATCTGGTAGCATGCAACAGTCCACATTGAGGGGAAGTTAGAGAAATAGGGCCGCATAAAATGAATCATCAGGGGTGGTGGCTGCAGCTTTGCAAGAGTTTTGTAAATTAGAAATTTAGGAGTTAAAAAAGAATGTTGTAACACAGAAAAATCCTTAAAATGTCAACTAAAAATTAAATTTAATTTTGAATATATTTATTAGTTCCTCTTAATACTTTTTCCCCATAATATGCCTATGGAAAGAGATTGAAAGGTAAATATAGGAATGTAGACTCTTTAAAGCTCATATTATGCAAATTAGTAACATATATACATATCTCACGCTTACTGTAAAGTGGATTGATAAGGAAAATACATTCTGCATAACAGAATGCCCCCCCCAAATTTCCTTCTGTCACATTACCTAGAGAATTTGATTTATGACCTTTCTTTTCTGAAAATATAAAGTCTACTGTGTAACTCCTAAACAGAAATCAAGATAACAAGATCAAAAAGATGACAAAGTACTTTGATGGAGGAATTTAAATGAAGTGGATGATTTAAGATTAACCTGCATCCCAGAATTTATTAGGTTGGGGAATATTTGTTTCTCAAGGATCTGGACAGTGAAGTGAACAGAGCTGACTTGTAGCTCTTTTACTTCAAACATGGGTCAAGCAGTAGAATATAAAAGAGAAAATGAGTGCAACCTTGAAAAGCTAGAGGTCGAGGTCAAAACAAACTGGAGGAAACTGTCTCCTCTAGATCATTGTTGTCATTCTAGTTGGAACCAGAGAAAGAATTTATGTAGAATTTATGAAAGCTATTGCAGAAAATTTAGCTTTGAATAGTGAACAAGCTCAAGTCAGTGCTTTAAAAAAAGACTTAAATAAACAATAGCTTATATTTATATATATGTATATATGTATATATATATATATTTCAGTTAATCTGTTAAGGTGATTTAGAAGTTTTCTTAGGATTTAAATATTCAAAATTAGGCAATACTGACTTTTGTGTGTGTGTGTTTTTTGGGTCACACCTGGCAGTGCTCAGGGGTTACTTCTGCATGAAAGGCAAACACCTTACCTCCATGCTACTGATTTTAATAACAAAGTGATCACAGAAATTTCTGCTAATGCTTGATGTAAATGCTTATGTAATGCCAGAACATTCATTTTGGTGTTAACACAAAAATAGATAAACAAGTAGAACAGAATTAGAAAAAATAATTTTATTTTGTTTATTTTTTTAGAATTGAAAAATTTTAAACTAGGGGTATATACAAAAATTTAAAAATAAATTAATTTATATGAGCTTACAAGTAAACTATTAAATTAGTCCATGTTTATTTTAAAATATATTTATTGCATATAGTCAAACACAACACTGAGTAACTGTGGACATAGAGATAATTATAATTACACAATATACACATGGTAATTAAAGAACTTATACAAAATGAGAGATAGTTAACTTATTTTTCTATCAGAGAGACATTGAGTCCTCAAGTGATATCATTTATTCTCAAACAGTAAAAGCACAAAATACATGTAAAATATTTAATAAAATCTGATGCATTAATATCAAACTGAAACACACCAGAAGACTTCATAGACAAAAATAAAATCCCACAGAATGTCTTAAATCTACTTGCAACACTGGGACATATAAACCAATATTTAAAAATAGACAAAAACAGCACTTTATGTGAGAAGATATCTAAATGGCCGTTAAATTTGAAAAGATGATCAAACTTGGAGTAATCAAGTAAAGTTTGATTGAAGTTACTTTTAAGTTGTATTTTCACAACCATCCCCTTCCAAAGAAGATTAACATATGGTATTACCAAATGCTTATTGAGAATATGAAGACATATAAAGTCTCATATACTATTTCTTAGACAAATAACAGTTTGGACTACAATTTTGAAGGAACCATATTAGGGAGAAGCTTAGTAATACCTAGAAAAGTTCAAGTTCTTAGCACCATAAAACATGCGAATCCCTCTCCTAGACAGACCTTAGAGCATTTTTATATATGAGCATATTGAGACATGCTGAAATATTTGAGCCAAAGTTTTGGGAACAGCCCAATAGTCAGAAGTCTAGATGCAAACACATTTTGATTGATTCAACACAATACTGCAATACTGAGATGAGAGGAGTATGAATAGAAAGTAGAAGAAAATAAATGCAAGAATATGAAGTGAAGAAGTAAAGAATAAATTGATAAGAAAATATAATGATGGAATAGAATTCTTCCTTCCTTCCTTCCTTCCTTCCTTCCTTCCTTCCTTCCTTCCTTCCTTCCTTCCTTCCTTCCTTCCTTCCTTCCTTCCTTCCTTCCTTCCTTCCTTCCTTCCTTCCTTTTATCTGCTTCTGTTTTTAGGGCTTGCTCCTTGATCTGTGCTCAGGCATCAATTCTGGACATAGTCAGGAGGGCATAGGCAGAGCTGGGTTTAAATAAGGGTATGTCATGTGCAAGGCAAATACCTTAACACCTGTATTGACTCTCTCTCTCATGATTCTCCTTACTTTGTCTGTTAAATCATCTACCTAATCCCAACTAAATCCTGGCTCTCATAGTGTAGTGTTTTAATCCATGTTTAGTTAATTTTTTAAAATTCTTCAAAGTCTTTGATAAGTACATAGTCATAAACATTATATATAAATGCATGAAATACTTTGTGCTATTAAATAATTAAACTATTTAATTTCTAAATTTTCTCATTCTTTCAAAACTGAAACCAACCTTACTAATAATTAGTGCTCTGAATAATAAACTCTAGAAAAGAAACTAGCAACTTGCCTATTAAACATTTATTTCTAAGGTTAAATTTATTTTATATTTTTAATATTTCTACACAATCATGTGCATAGCCATATATGTTGATTTTGAAATTTTAATGTACATTATACTGAGAAGTTTCAGCACTTCAAGGAAATAGTGACTAGAATACAAATATCTCCCATGAAATGGGAGAAACTATTCACTCAATACTCATCAGATAAGAAAATAATATCTAAGATATATAAGGTACTGACAGAATTTAGCAAGAAAAATATCTAAACCCATAAAAAATGGGGAGAGAAAATGAGCAGACATTTTGTCAAAGAAGAAATACAGATGGCCAACAGCCACACTAAAAAATGTTCCACACTGAGGCCGGAGTGTTGTTGCAAGCCTTAAGGCATCTGCCTTAGGCACTAGCCCAGGACAGACTGTGGTTCTATCCCCTGGCATCCCATATGATCCCCCAAGCCAGGAGTGATTCCTGAGCACAAAGATAGGAGTAACCCCTAAGTGTCATAGAGTGTGGCCGAAACCACCCCCCCCCAGAAAAAAGTTCCACATCACTAATCATCAGGGAGATGCAAATTTAAAGAACAATGAGTTATCATTCCACACCACAGAGACTGACACATATCAAAAAGAACAAGAAGAACCACTGCTGGCATGGATACTGGGAGAAAGGAGTTGTCATTCACTGCTGTAGGAATGCCGTCTAGTTCAGTATTTCTGTAAAAATATGTATATTTCTCAAAAAACTGGAAATTGAGCTCCTATTTAATCCAGAAATACATTCTTAGGTGTATACTCTAGGAACATAAAAGCATAATAGAAAGAATACTTTCTGAAAAAAAAATAGTTCATTGCAGCACTATTTACAATAACCAGAATAACCAGGCGCCTGACAATAGATGAGTGGCTTAAAAAAGGTAGTTCATATATACAATGAAATACTATACAGGTGTTAGAAAAAATACCGGTAGTCATGAAATTTGCTATATATGGATGGACATGAAGACTATTAATGCTGAGTGAAATAAGTCAGAGGAAGAGAGATAGATATGGGATAGTCTCACTTACCTATGGGATATAAGAAATATAAAAGACAGCCTGGTAATAATACCCAGAGACAAAAGAGATGAGGGCTGGAAGGTTCACCCCATGATATGTAGCTTACCACAAAGAGTGGTGAGCACAGTTAGAGAAATAACTACACTAACAATTACAGTGACAATGAGTGAGAGTGAAAAATAAAAAGGCAGGGAGGGATTGGGGGAAGAGGAAAATGGGAAACATTGCTGGGGGGAAAATTACACTGGTGATAAGACTGAAACCCAACTACAAATATTTTTGTAACCATGGTGTGTAAATAATTATTTTTTAAAAAAAGATTAGCTAATGTTATTTTACAATGAAGATGTGATTAATTTGAAAACACTATCGCTGTGTAAATAAGTTTCTTTGCATTTCTTCAGCTTATTACTATAAACCTCCTAGTTTGCAACATATACATATTATTTCAGAGCACCTTTATATGCTTTTGGCCAAGATAGTCGTGATTACTTAGTTTATCTCAAGAATATAGCTGAAGTATTTTGTTCCCAATTTCCAACTTCTTATTAAAAAAAAAAACAGAATAAAACAATGTTGTAAACATTCTACTACATCTTTTTAATGTTTATTTTTCTTTTTAATTTACTTTCTTTTATTACTAATTGAAAACAAATTTATAAAAACTTGAGGGAAAATAAAATGGTGAATATAATTAATTGTATTGCATTGGAAATTCTTGGATTTAATGAATTCACTTTACTAGCATTTTTCCATTCTCAGGGGAAGTTTGTTGTGCTAACAATTCAATACAGGAAATATATGTAGGGTATGTACAACTATTGCGTAAAAGTGTAACAAAAGGGTAGAATCAAATACCAAATATGTATAGGAAACATGGTAAATTCTATTATCTCCAATTTATATTAAAATGAATTATATTCAGAGATACATAGAAAAAATTCCATCAGATAAAAAATTATCTGTCAGAACATAACTCAGTTTATTATATTCATTGTTCTGGTTTCAATGACATTTCTATAAGTTTGTTTTTAATTAGTAATAAAAGGAAAGTAAATTAATAATAAAAGTAAACATTTAAAATAATTGATATGATTAAACTGACTTGAAAGTTTTTGTTTGATTACTAATACAGACTATTTTCCTATAGGCAAAATGTTATTCTGAATATTGAAAAAGGAATTAATATTTAATATTAAACAACGACATTATAATCACAATATATTGTTCAAATTCTAAAATAGCTTTAATATTGTCTTGTATTTTGGACAATATGTATATGGACTAAAGCCTGATGTAGTCCACTATAAGATATTTTAAATTATTGTTATTTATATTCGTGACTGAACTCTTTGGTTTTTAATGTGCTCTTTCCCTTGAAAGTTTTCTATAGATTATCTTTTGTCATCGTTTTAGAAAGTAAAAAATCTTACTAAACTTTTGTGTGTCTGAGCCAAATTTTAGAGGATTATGTTCTTAATCTTGACATTCAAAGGAGACATCCCGCAATGTTGTAAATGTTCCAGCAGGATTAAGAAGAGAGACTGCAGTGTCTCTAAGAGCACTCCAACCTGTCTTCAATATGCTCATTTCTCAGTGGTGGTACAGGGTGGGACAGAAGTTCTAAGTCCTTGACCTCATCAAAGAAGTCATTTGTGTCTAAGTGTGACTGCTTTTAATTTATTGAGTAATACAAAGATAAGACCATACTGCATTTTTTGCTTGTATATTTTACTCCCTAGCTTTATTGCACAACATTGAATTTTTAAGTGAAAATGGAATGTCACAAATAATATAAGTAGTTTTGACAATTTTAAGAAGAAATTAAAATGTAGTCAATATAAAAAATCTATAACTACATATTACAGATACTGTGCCCTGAGACAATATATTGTTTTCAATATATTAGAAAATTAAATTCTATTCTTCAGTTATTATGCTTAAGTTAAAAATATTATCCAGAAATTTCTTGCAAAAAGTTTATATACCTGGGCTTGATAAATAGTACGTAAGATAGGATACTTACCTTGCCCATAGTTGACGTACATATGATAGGGTACTTGCCTTGCCCAGAGCTGACCAGTGTTTTTTCCTGCCCCTCTATCCAAGCCCATTAAATGTAATCCCTGAGTTTAGAGCCAAAAGTTCACTCTGAAAACCATTATAAATATTTCAAATAAATAAAAATTCAAATTTATATACAGAAAAAAGATGCTGTTAAAGTTATTAAGAAATACCACTTGGGGCCGGGCGGTGGCGCTGGAGGTAAGGTGCCTGCGCTAGCCTAGGACGGACCACGGTTCGATCCCCCGGCGTCCCATATGGTCCCCCAAGAAGCCAGGAGCAACTTCTGAGCGCATAGCCAGGAGTAACCCCTGAGCATCACAGGGTGTGGCCCAAAAACAAAAAAAAAAAAAAAAAAAAAGAAATACCACTTAATTTCTGACATGAATAAATCAAGATAAACTCTACTGTCTATTTGTATATAAAATGTCGTCTCCTAAAAGGTTGCACTTGATGTCAGATAATATGGAAATATTGAAAGAAAATATATTTATTTTATAAACATGCATTTATTAAGAAAGAAAGTTCATTCTACTATATTAAGATCTGATATGTGGACTTATTTAAAATTATAGCTGCTGAGTTTTCTTAGAAATAAACCAACTGTGTTTTTGGATATAGTCTTAGGGTTTCATCTAAGTAAATATTATACATTTTTATCACCTATTCTAATCGAGCAATTGGTGGTTATAAGTGTACTATTAATAGGTTAGGCTGACACATGATAAATTTCTATTCTTAAGTTTATAATATATTGAGATTTTCTACATATTTAGTTCTATATTTCATCTATTCTCCTTGTTTAGAAATCACTGACTTTTTTATACAAATAGACATGCCTAATCTGTTGATGACAGATTTAATGCCTAACAGGAACACACTCTTAAAGAATGTCAGAAAGTTTATAAAAGTAAAAAAAAAAAGATATCATGAATTCGTTGATTAGCTAGAAAAGAATGAGGAATCTGAAAGCTTCAAATCCATTAATCCAGTTAACTCTTGGTTTTGCTTTGATTGGAAAAACTTTCACATGTAGCCCTGTAAAAACTTGTTAGATGAAACAAAAATATGACTAATATTTGAATTATTTTTTGCTGTGTAACCTTTTATATATCTATTTTGTTTTTCTTTTTTATCTCAAGAACTGTGTAGAAAGAAATCAGAATAGAATTTCATTTAATAAAATTTAGGTAAATAAATGTATTTTTTAGGTGATATCTTCCAGGGATATTTTTAAAAGTGTAATTTTATACAATATGCATGCATGTACATTTCTTTGCTCATATGTAAGCCATTACTATATCACATAATTCATACATATCATTTATTCATAGATATGTGGACTAAAATTGTCTGATTCTATGGTCTTCTAATGTGTTATATATTGTTTTAATATTAGATGCACATTTATACACTTTTGATGATAAACATAGAGAACAATTTAGGAATAAAAATTCAATTTGTGGGAAATTAATTATTATTAAAATAAGAATGTGTATATGTATCTCTATACATCTAGAGATATTTAATATTTATCTCTGGGTACTAGTATATCATCATTCACAACTTTGATAAATAGCATCCCTAGTAATTTTTTAGGTCATGCTAGAAAAAGAGATCAGAATTCTAAGAGGGTCAGAATGAAAGCATAAGGAATAATTCATAGTTGATCAAAATTCCCTTGTAGACTATGGGATGATTGGCAGAGAACAAGCAATATTAAGCACTCAACTCGATTTAGAGAAACTGCAGTGACTACAGAGCCAAGAATACCATCTGCTGAATATGAAATTCTTGGATCAAGACATTATAGAAACATTTCCCCAAACAGCAGAGACAGAAGTCTTTCTGGAAACAAAATCACAATAGGGTTGCAAAAACACCAAGTGAGAGAGAGGCAAAGAACTATTCTCTGCATTGTGGGAAGCAGACTTCCTTACTGCTAGTGCAGAGTGTGATTAATCACATGGCATGGTTCTTGATGCTGGTAGTAAATAAATGTACGGCAGGCAGTCATTCTGTTCAAATAATTTTTAAATCAGTATGTCAACTACCAGCCATGGGGGTATCAAAATCTCTTTACCATGTGTGGTGTGTGCACCTTTATTTAATCTCAGAGTTTATCCTGTTCCCTGTCACTCATTATGTTTTACAAAAGTAATAAAACGATGATTGTGTGATAACCAATGGGCTGAGTTATATAAAAAGATTGAAGAATGATTCTTGTTCCAATGGTGACTCAGACACAATTCTATAATTTCTATTTAAACCTAGTACTGAGGAAAAACATATATATATAATATATAGGGATATATATTAATATATTTACCTACCTTTTATGGAATAAACTGATATATATTTAGTGATTCAAATCATATGGGAAGATGGCACTTAAATGACCTATGCTAATGAGAAGCAGCATTGAATGTGGGTAGGAGGAGTGCCTAATATAGTAGAAGAAATTACATAGATGTACATATTAATGTTAGAACTCTGAGTCACTTAAGAAAAGATGAAAACCAATGTGAAAGGTATTAATTCAGGATATCATGTTGCCACTTCTTTTCTTTCACACTATTAATTGAAGACATTTTATTTCTGCCCTTGGGATGACTGTATTCCCTTTCAATTTCATGGAGCATCATACATCATTATTGACAGAGCTGTTATTATTATTATACTAAATGTTTGATGATTAGGTAACAAGAAATTAGGACAATGTAATCAAAACATCCTGTGTGAAGAGTCTGTGTATTAAATTATCAATTTTTACAGTAATTTTAAGAAGCCAGTGCCCAGTCAGGACTTATGCCATAGAAGCCTGTACAGCTTATTTGACCTATACAGTAGAGCACAAGACAAATCAATGAAGACTACAAAAAGTTTTCTAGAGAAAAAGATACCATTAAGAATATCCAAATATTAGAATAATATTGCTTTGAAGTAATGCTATTTATTAAATATCTGGATTATTGCCTATGGAAGATAAGATTTTACACAAATTTCTAGATTAAGTAGGTTTATAAATGACTTTTTAAAGGAAAGAATGTTATTTCAGATAAGAGAGACAATTTGACAGTGATGATTTCCCAAAGTCAAGATAACATCTAGATTCTAATAATGTTTGATCACTTTCTGAGATTACCAGAATAATAATAAACTGTCATGAAGTTGGAAAATGTAATGTTTACTATGCCAGTGGTTTTTAATGAGTAAATAATAAAATTGGGAATAATTCACAAATCATTTATTTTTCTGAGTTTTATTATTGTATCTACCTGATTAAATGATTCCAGAGGTTCAGACCTCATTGTTCCAACCTTATGAAGTTAGCTCCTTAGTGTGATGCATTTTAAGCTTCCCAACATTTTATAGAACTTGGTAAGAGACATCATAACAAATGGGAGGTAGTGTTGTTAATATCAACAAGTTTAAAGAACAAGATAAATAAAATAATTTCTTCTCCTGGTATAAGCATACAAATATTTGTTTGAAAATAACGTCATTATATATTTAATATTTTGGTGCCTTCAGAAAGGACTATATTTTCATGAAAGATAAAGATTTCTGATATCTTCGCCTTCAAATTGACTCCTATTTCAGATGCAGGTAACATCATTAGCTATTTCTGAAGGGAACTAAAACAGAAATTAGGTAAAATGGACATGGTCCATTGATTTGACCCTTTCTCCTTATCTCACAGTTTCTTAAAAAAGATCATTATGTCCCTTTAATGTGTATTGTTTCATTAACAAGCTACCACTATATATTCAAATTGTTTTCCATTAATGCTTAGCCATGTCTTTTTAAATCCATGTTAAAGCTATCAGAGATGTACATTTTCTTCTCATAATGTAGAAAAACATATATGACTTTAAAAATAAAAGAATCTTTCCATTCCTTTAGTAACACACAACAGAAACATATTGATTAAGGTGAAATTTAGATTTGTTAAAGAAACTTTTAAAGGAAGTTTAGTGCATTCTTTAATTTTTCTCTGAATTCTTTATATATCTAGCATGCAATAAATTTTGTTCTGTTTTATATATATGCATATATAACATTTTTATCTCTTTTTAGCATCATGAAGAAAAATATTAATAGTATTTATAAAGAATATTAAACATTATAGTGAAAAAAGCATTTGAGTAAAATATTAGTGATAACTTTCTGAATAAACACTGATAGAAAACTTAAAACATTTTTACTTTGAATACTATTTAGTTTTCAGAAAATAATATTGGGGTTGTTGTGCTAAGGAAAATAAATCATAAGAGAAAGGAAAATATTACATGATTTCACTTAAAGTGGTATATAAAGGAAACAAGAAAGTATAATGTAAGGGGAAAACAAACTCTTCAGTTATGACTCAATAATATTACTTAAGAAAGAATAGAAAAGTGGTGTTTTTTTAGATACATTGGTTAGAATTTAGGTTAATATAACAATAAAATATATAGTTATAATATTAAAATAGAATCTATTAATTAATTACTCAAAAATTCAATAAATCAATAATTAAAATTTTGAGACCAGAAAGATTAGTACAGGGGTTAAAGTACTTGCCTTACACTCCAACTACCTATGTTTGATTCCCATCATCCAATATAGTACTCTGTCCCTGCCAGAATTGGTCTAAATTGAGAGATAGGCAGGGATAAGCCTTGAGCATGGTCAGGTATGATCTCATACAAAATAAATAAGTGTTATTTGTGTATTCTTAATAAGCATATTTTATATAAGTATTTTAAATACTTACCTACTCCATTAAAATTCCCACATCAATTTTTTTTATTCTCAAAGGAGATTGATTATTGTGAAAGAAACAGTTACTCAAAATGAGTAATCATTATTTCTTTAATATTATTTATAAAGTATTAGGAAAGTTACAAGTATGCAAAATATGGTCATGATAAATTAAGCAATATCTATTCAAATACTTATTTTAGACACATGATCTTGGGTGTGAAATTTCCTAAATATCCTACACTTCAGATATTTGATCCTTGCTCCCAAATATGGTGCACTTGCACTGCAGTTTTAAACTATTTTGGACATGTTATCTTGCAATTCTGACTCAGTCAGAAAACAGCTAAGAGCAACACTTGTTTGCTTTAGATAAATGAGTTCCTGGTTATTCATCACCTATCACATTGAAAATGACCACAGTGCTGTGACACTGTGTTCTTGGAAAATGGTGACAAATTGAACCATACCTTCAAAACATTTTTATAGCCTAAACTGTAAAAAATGTTATCATTTATAAAGCACATAACACAATGTATTTTAGAAACAAAATAAAAAAAAACTTTTGTAAATTCTGAGTAAAATATTTAAAATTCTGAGTAAAATATTTTAAAGGTCATTTTGCCTTTTTCCTTTAAAGAATTTAGAGATTTTTGGCATATTTAATCAAGTGTAAAAAGACAAGGAAATATTAAGTTGTATTTTTTCTTTCCTAGACATTATTTGTATGTAAAATAAGACTAAATTAATCTTCGACTAATAGGTATTATATTGTATGTTTAATATAGTATATAAAATTGCTTTAACTCGGGGCTGTTTTATATAACTGAACACCTAGTATAGAAATGTTAAGGATAAATTTAGAATAGTTCATATTTAGATATGTTTTCTTACTTGTGAATCTCTTTAAAGCAATTTACAAAAGCTCCATGTAACAGTTTTCATTTTTTTGCCATAATTCCACTTAATGATGTACTTTGAATAGTAATTTTAGCTAATGGAGAAGTAGCATTATATTCAGAGAACCATCAACGAACTATCAAAGTCTTACAATAAGATAGAGCCTAAAATTGTCTATGTTAATGAACTCAGCATTTTAGCTTTCATATATTTCTGTTGAGTAAAGTGTGCTAATTTTCTTTTGCAGACCCAAGACTACATGGTAAGATTTTAGAGCTCCTTGTCAAATGTAATTTGACCTAATAATTACACTTAAAGATGTCATTAAGAAACACCTGACTCAGATGTCCGGTACATATGCAAACCACGAGTCATTCCACGTTCTCTTTGATTTCTGTGGCTAAATGCCAAGTCAGCTGGCTCAGAATTGACCTTCAGGAGAAACCTGTGAGCAGAGGGTTTATTTATGCAGACCATTATACCAGTATGTCCTAACAAAAATGGGTTCTTTGATGGGCGCAAACTTCAACTTTAAACAGTGTTAACAGAAGACTTTGGCAGGAAATATAATGAAATTCTGTTAGCTATCATCAATATAAATGCTAGTAAACACAAAATGTAATGCAAGTAATATGACTATGGTCAAAATGAAAGCGGATAGATATTTTAAAAATGCTAAAATATATGTTTGTCTTTGGCTCGAAGCACCTGTCATCATCTATGAGAGATTGTGTTCCAAATTTATGAAAATACACTATTTTGTTATAACTTTGCTTTATGATTTTCTGTTCTGTATTTTGGCATATAAAGTTTTGCTCTGTACATACTTTATTATAATTGTTATGAAAAGAATGATATAGATAAATTTTTATGTACTCACCAAAATTCATGTATTGTCAAAAGTTTAAGGAGACTGAAATGTCCCAATAAAGACTTTGACAAGTAGCATGGCTAAGAATTTCTCAATATGATGATCAATATAAATTTTGTTCATTTTTTAAAAATGAATTTAGCTTATTTTTCTTTTGTAAACTCACATATTTTGGTGGAAAATAATTTCTATTAGATTTTGGTACCAAACAATCTACTTTCTGAATTTTCTAAGAGGTGATGATCCACCCTGAGGAAATAGTAAAATCATTTCATTCATTAGTGGCTGTTTCTAAGTGTACAAAGAATATGAATAGAGAATATACTACATATAATGAAACTGATTTAAAGTATTTTAGCATTAATTTATTATTTGGGTTTTAATTATTTTTATTTTTACAAAAATTAATTAAATATTTTAATTTTAGAAGGTAACTTAGACATTTGTTAGGAGAGTATGAAAATAAAAACCAAATAATGCTGAATATATTTTTGTTATATTATTTATGTGTTAAAAGTTATTTTAAAATAATATGTAATAAAATTATATGGTCTTTATTTTGAAATGACTATTATATTTTACCAATTTGTAAAAAGATAAAGTAAAATGTAGTTTGAGAAATAAGCTAACTTCGTACAAGTTTATCTCCCATTTATCTGAGCTATTATATAAATGGTTTACTAAATGAAAGGATAAGGATAATTTTATATAATATATAATCCTCATTCCTCTTACAAATTTGCAACTAAAGTTGTCACTTAACTCATGAAGAATTTTATAACTTAGAAACAGAGAGTGAGATTCTGGATGTATATAATTAAAGAGTGGAGCTAAATGCTTGCATGATTAAAGGAAATGAAAAATTAGAAGTATTTATAATGGATGAATTGTGAAATTATAATCAGGCTCAATCTGAAGTAGTATGATTTCCATTCCGGTGGTCGTTTCAGTAATCTCTTGCCTGATGGAGTTACTATTCTTTCTCTGTGCACGTGTTTAAATTTTCTGCATAGTTCACATTATGAGAAAATGTCTAATTTCATGTTCTGAGAAATTCATGGTGCAGTGTTGATATCCAGCAAGATTTCTTTTGAATGAGAAAAGTAATGGATAAATAATTTTCATCGACATGTACTCTAAAGTATATACATTTTATTTCTCTAAAAATAAGGCTATATTTTCCAAATAAATACCAAAGGCAAAAGTCAGATCTTTAGCTTGATATAAGAAATAAATTATTGTTTTTAAATCCCGCCCCGAAATAAATTTTTTTAAAGAATTTTTTTTAGTTGGGGCCGGAGTGGTGGCACAAATGGTAGGGCATCAGCCTTGCACACGCTAGGACGAACCATGGTTCAATCCCCCAGCATCCCAGGTGATCCCCCAAGCCAGGAGCAATTTCTGAGTGCGTAGTTAGGAGTAACCCCTGAGAGTCACCGGATTAGGCCAAAAATAACAAACAAACAAAAACAAAAAAAGGAAATTTTTTTTAGTGTTGTAAATTGAATAGAAAAAACTAAGAAATTAGCAAGAGAATTATATGAAGTTTAATGAAACAGAAGAAAAGAGAAATGAAATAAATAAACTGTTATATTTAGAGCCAGGCTCTAATCTATCAGCAGTGGTACCATTTCTATTCTTCAGAGAGACTCGTAGACTTTTCTCTAAATTATTGTATTTAAATTGTAGAACATTACTTATTATTGAAAGAACATTTACATCTCATGTAGCCTGAGAGTTCTTACTGATTTGAGTAATGAGACCCCTTGCAAATATCACAACAGTTAATGATGACCTCACTGTAAAATCATACACTTGCTAAGATTAACAATTCAGACACAATTCTGTATGGTTTCAGTAAGACCAGTTAATTCTGAAAACCCACAAACAAAATAAGAACCTCTGATTATTCAATGTTTACTATACAAATGAGTTGAATAATATAGAAACTCAAGATCTCTAATTTCAATTCAATTCACATTTGATACTCTAGCTTTCCAGTTATCAGCACTGATCATGTTCCAGTCTCTCACTGCAAGGTTTTATTCTCTATTTCTATGGTTGAATGAAATAACCATGTATGGAAGTAATTTCTATTTCTTTCAGAGGCTAATCTGTATGGAAAAATAAATTTGTGTGTATCTCTATATCATGTAAATCTATATCTATGTCTAGTTATATAAGCTATAGTATGTAGTATTTTTCCTTAGCATGTATAAATGCAAATATGCATCTATAAAATTGTGCATCTTATTAAAACTTAGCTTTGAACCAAGCTGCCCTATTATCTTTTCTAAAGATTACTTCTATAGGGCCCGGAGAGATAGCACAGCGGTGTTTGCCTTGCAAGCAGCCGATCCAGGACCAAAGGTGGTTGGTTCGAATCCCGGTGTCCCATATGGTCCCCTGAGCCTGCCAGGAGCTATTTCTGAGCAGACAGCCAGGAGTAACCCCTGAGCACCGCCGGGTGTGACCCAAAAAAACAAAACAAAAAAAAAAAGATTACTTCTATATCTATCTGCCAAAAAATAAAGTAGAGTAGAACATTTGCTGTCCAGTTACTGATTGATACTTGGGATCATTCTTATTTCCAAAAGATATTGTGTAATTTTCAAACAGAATAGTGTGTGTGTGTTCTAAACTTCAAGGAATAAGGAATAATTTTACGTTTATGAGAATCATAAGAAATTTGGACCACAAATAAAAGTATGTTTTTTTAATTTTTCTAATATTTTTATTTTTTAAATTTAAGAAAATTGATATAGGAAAATGTTTGTGGTACCCTTATACTGGGTAATAATCAATGTGTAAGGTTTATTTTTTGCTTGACATTTGTTCAAGCTCATGTTCATTGGGCATTGATTTTTAGGTCCAATGAAATTTCGTTGAAAGGAAAAGATTAACACCTGACTCTTTTACTTTAAAAATATATGTTGGAACCAGTATCTTAAGGTACTAGGATATTGTGTGATGCTGCAGTTTCCCTTAGTGATAGAGGAAATATATTTGTATAGTATAGATTTATTTGAAAGGTTTAGAAGCAAAATTAAATGCCATAGTGACTTTTACTTTATATAAACTTCCTGGAAAATCTTTTAACCTACACTCAAAAGAAACTAAAAATAAAGGATCATTGCTAAAACACCCAGTATATTGTAATCAATCGTTGGTTCCCCATATAACTGAGCTAATTAAGGCATGATATTGAGAAAGTAATCATTTGTAATACTCTAAAAATAAGCAGACATCACAACGATACTTATTTACTTTTTAGTTGATGGGAGGATTAGAATAAGAACAAGGAATGCTATTGCAAACAAAGTAAATATTACAAGGTAGCACGAACAATTTCTAAATTTTATTATCATTTGAGTTTATCCTCTTTTGAACCTATAAATGATATTTCAATTCTATGCTTCTGTGACAGTTTTAGTGGGTATGTTATATAATATTAGTTTAAAACGTATGTCTTACCCTATTTTGAGGAGTGTCTGGTACTGTACATTCAACATCCTAAAAACAGTAGCCAGAATACATATCTCTTTAAATTCCTAAGAAGATTTTAGTGAAATGACATATATGAAAAATTACCTTTTCTTCTAGAAAATATATTTGTAGGTAGTCAAATTATTAATCTAAACTGCAGAACTAAATTACTAAATTTCTTTTGCTTTCTGCACCACCTCTAGAACAAGAAGATTCCAATCATTAAGACTGGAGATATAACTACAATCATATTTGTAATCATAGTGCTTAAATAAAGATATTATTTAAAAAGGGTGAGATATAGTAATACAAAGTAGAATGTTAGCCTTGCCTTAGGCCAATCAGGTTTTAGTCCCTAGACTTCTACTAGGAGTGATTCCTGAATGCAGAGCTAGGAGCAAGATTGAGCACAGCCAGTTGTATTTAAATAACAACATCAACAAAAAAACAACAGCAGCAAACAATTCAAGTCATCCTGAATGCTGAATTAACTTATTTAGGCTTTTCATTGAAAGAGAGAGAAAAAGGAGAGAGGGATGTACAACTATCATGTTACCAGATCTCATAAAGTACATCAAATTGATGACCATTACATTTTAAAGACTGAATCTTCAAAATAAATAGGTGAAATGTATATTTCCTTGTTAAAAAAGAGTTTTGGTTTATCCTGTACAATCTCAGACAGATCATACTGAGATAAGAAAAAGAATTTCTGATCAACAGAATAAAATTAGCAAGGCATATCTAGCATTGAGAACAATTTCACAGCATCATTTAGAGGCAAATGGTAATAAAAAGAGCATTAGCAAAAATCCTGTCTTCATCCAAAACTACCGATAGAAAACACAAAAACATAGCAAAGTAATGTATGGTTTTGGCACAAGTTTCTTGCCTAAACCACAGCCTACAGTCAATGTGATTTTTTTCTGAAAATCTTTCAAAACATTCAAGTTAAGTTTTATGATCAATATTGCCAAAAACATTTCTCCTGAGGCACACTGTTCAGTTAACGGCAAATGTCAATTTGCTATGTGATTCTTTTATTATTTGAAAGGACAAGATCCTTGGACTGACAAATTTATAGACAAACTAACAATCTTTTTAGCAAAGGTATAACTCTAGGGTGAAAAATCAAAGGCAGTTCTTGAATATATATTTCTGAAACAGAAAGGACATTAGCTTGTATAGAAGCCAAAGATATAATAGAGAACTGAATTATAGATCTACTAGGTAGGGTGGTTTTATGGTCAGAACCTTGGCTTTAAATATCTCTGGCACCATTTTCTTTCTTTTTAGATTAGGCCATTAATTGTAGGATTACCCCCTTGGTAGATTTTGAACATAGCTTAAATTACATTTCTTTGGTCTGGTGAGTGTCTCCTAGTAACCCTCACCTTTACTCTTGTGTATTGAATCTGAGATGATTAAATGGAGGAACTAAAGGAGTAGTTCATAACAACAACAAAAATAAATGAAACCTTGCATATTATTCTAGTATATAGAAAGAGTTATATATAGGGAACATTCTTGGTGTGCAGGAGGGACTATATGGGATGTTGGCGATAAAATCCTGGTTGGCTGTGTGCACAGCAAGCACTTTACCTGCTATCTTGTTGTTCCTGTCCTTTACTTTTAATATATAAAGTAATAATATATGTCATATATATGTAAATGAAAAACCTGTATCCTACAATATTCTGAATTTGCTTTATATTAAATTATTCTCTGTCATGAGAAGTTTGGGTGAGGATAAAATAATAGTAATCTTTGTAATATATTTGCTTAACTATTCTAGAGACTTTTTAATGTGCCTTTTTTTTCCTTTGAGATTTGAATCTTGGCCCTGGAGAGAAAAAAATTAGGTAGTAATTGAAAGATATAAAAAGGATCTAGAGATGAACCTCCTTTTCACCTTGTCCCAAACTGCAGGGTAAAAGTAGACACTCAATTAAATTAGAGAGTAGCAAATTTAGAATTTCTTTTTGTAGCATATAATCAACCTGAGGAATTTACAGCCTTAGGAGGTTGAGTTAAATCTATATCTAGAATTCTAAAACAAATAGATAGTTAGGTGATAATGTATGAGTGACTAATCACATGTCACACTTTTAGGCAGAAAGTAGTACATGGACAAGGGAAATTTGTGCCCAGAAAACAATATAGCTCAGGAAATGTTTGTTTATTTTTTTCTTCAAACCTGCTGTACTATTGAACACATCTGTCCATGTGAAAAAGAAGGAAATGATTGTGAGCAGACACTGTGCTTTGCTCTCTGCTGGGTCATAAAATATCTCATGGACTTAGTATTTCACTAGAAAAGGTAATAAGAAAAATAAGCTCAGAATTATTTTCTTTTTTCTTTTTTTGTGGGGGCTACACCCTTGCTGCGTTCAGGGGTTACTTCTGGAACTGAGCTCAGATTTCAATCCTGGCAGGCTTGAGAGACCACATGGGATGTCATGAATCAAACTCTGGTCCCTCCTAGGTTGGCTTCGTGCAAGGCAAGAGTCTTACCTCTGTGCTATCTCTCTAACCTCTCAGAATTATTTTTTAGAAAAAATTATACTTTATCACTAAGAATATTATTAAACATATAATCTCATCCCTTTGCTTTTATTCAACAGTGCACATGATTTACCTATAAAATGTCCACATACATGCACATATAATATTCCTATTATTACTTTATATTTTAATGTACTGGATTAGACAGAAAGAAAGAACATTTAGAGATATATTTGCCTATCTTAACAACAGTAAAGTCTATACCACTCTTGTGTTATTTTTCTCTTCAATAATTTTTCTAGTTTTATATTTCCTTCTTTTTTATTTGTTTTTGCTGTTATTGTGGGGACTTTAGATGCAGACTTAGTTGTGCTTCTCACCAGCCTTTATATACTTTGTTGTAGTGCTTTGAAATTGAAATGTGCCAGAGAACACACTTTTCTTTTGTACCTGCAAATAAAAATGCTCCCATAATCAAACTAGAAAGTAAATGCATCATATCATATTTGCAAGGCACATCCTATATCACAGTTATCATGGGCCTCCCACTGTAACATTTTTTCTATAAAGCAAATATATATGATCTTCCATTTTTTAATGTTATTTATTTATTTGTTTTGGGTCACACCTGGCAGTTTTCAGGGGTTACTCCTAGATCACACTCAGAAATTGATCCTGGTACACTCAGGGGACAACATGGGATGCTTGTGATAGAACCCATGTCCATCCCTGGTATATTGCATACAAGGCAAATGCCTTACCTTGTACTATCACGTCAGCCCTTTCCAATTTAATAATGTTATGCCAAAATAACATATTTCTAAGTGAAAAAAATCTTGTTCTTTTAGGGACCAGACACTTTGTTAATGTGATTTCCCCCTCAAAATTATGGACTTATTTTATTTAATTTCCCTAATGAAATCCAATGAGCTCGTATTGAGATTATGTACCTGGTAAACCCAACACGTATAATGGAAGTTAATGAAAAACTAATGTAATGCTAAGGCAAGACCCACTCTGTCCTTTTAGATGCATATATTTCCCTTTACCTGTGAGCTATCAATATCCACTCAACTTAATTATGATCTCTTTGAAAGTAAATTAGCAATATTCAACACTTAACACACTAAAGGTGTTAGAATTATTTTCTAATACTAAGAACATTTGCATATTTTAAAATAAATAAATCTTCTTTTTCTTTTTTTGGTTTTTGGGCCAGACGTGGTGACGCTCAGGAGGTACTACTAGCTATGCACTCAAAAATTGCTCTTGGCTTGGGGGCCCATATGGGACACCCAGGGATCGATCATGATCTATCCTGGGTCAGCCACATGTGCAGCAAAAGCCCTACCACTGCACCATCGCTCCAGTCCCTAAATCAATCAACTTACTCTCAAAGAATTTTTTTCTCAGAGTTCTTTTATTCCAGAGATTATTTTAGTGGAATATATTTGGGAGTAGTGCTGTTATTTCATATCTTTCAGACATATTTTATTAGACTTTCATTTGTACTTATTTACTTCACCCCTTTAAAGAGATAAAACACAGAATCAAGATTATGTAGTTTGTGTTCTAGCAGCTGCCTATTTCCCTAAAGCTTGATATCAGAAACTTTTAGACTGGTTACATCACCAGTTAGTTACCCTGTTCCTGTATTTTAGTTGTATTAGCATCTCTGAGTGATAGATATCAAATAAAAATTTCAAGTTTAATTAGAGGAACAAAAACTGGGAAGTGTCAGTTAGTCATAGATATTGTGTTTGTATTTGTGTTTGTATAATATATTTGTAGCACTATTGGAGTCAACATTTAGAGAGTGCCATATAATACCAATTACCATATATATAGTTTCTAATGTGTATCTTTTATAAATATCATTTCTAATCTTTCTATTGACTGTAGTGGAAATGTTACTGCATTCAATCTAAAAGAGCTTTGAGAGACAAAAAAAAATTTTTTTTGGTTTTTGGGTCATACCCAGCAGTGCTCAGGGGTTACTCCCGGCTCCACACTCAGAAATCACTCCTGGCAGGCACTGGGGACCATATGGGATGCCGGGATTTGAACCAATGACCTTCAGCATGAAAGGCAAACGCCTTGTCTCAATGCTATCTCTCCAGCCCCGAGAGACAAATTTTTATAGAGCTGTATAGCTAGCTGTTACAAGAAAGGATGGTAGAAGAGAATTATGATTACACCATGTTGTCTTGTCTTCTTGATTTCACATCAATTTGGTTAATTTAATTTATTATTAATATAAAGTTAATATTAAAATGCATAAATTCAAAATACATGTTGGGATTTTTAATTGCTATAGTTAGGACAAACATCAATCTGGTTTCTAGTAGTTCCTTCCTATAGAAAGGAATACATTCACTATAATATACTTAGATGGCATTTTAGTGCAAAATTAATGTGTATTCTGTGTGTATATTTTCAAAGAACTCAGATTAGGTATCAATAACAATAGAAGTTGCTATTTTCTGATAATCCTGGTATTTTTCTAATAGCATGTTCCAATAGTTATGGAGTCACCTTTTTTGTTTGTTTGTTTGTTTTGTTTTGTTTTGGGGGGGCCACACTTGGAGACACTCAGGGGTTACTCCTGGCTATGTTTTCAGAAATCGCTCCTGGCTTGGAAGACCATATACGAACTCGTGGGAATCGAACCATGGTTTCTCCAAGCTTAGTCCTGTGCAAGGCAAACAGCCTATTGCTGAGCCACTGCTTTGGCTCCTGAAGTCACATGTTTAAATGAAGTTTTATGCATATATAATGTCTCCTGAGATCTCCATATGAGATTTAGGACACTCTTCCTACTCATTAGTTTCCCACATTCCAATTTATGCCTACACACTCCTGGTTTTTCTTATCATATTTTAACGATCCTAGTTCTATTGTATTAAGTCCACTCCTATGAGTCATTTAACTTTAACTGTGTACAGATCCCATGTTCTAGTAGGCTAAAATATATGTCAACAATTGAAGCAATGAAATTTCAGGAGCATAATGTATTCTTAACACAAGAAGAAAGACTTTTATTTCAATTTCTAAAGGAAAGTCTTAATAGTTTAGATGCAAAGGCATAATATGGGTCTTGCTATGTATTACACGACAGGATTGGCCAATTGCATAAGTCACAAACCAAAGAATGCAAATGTGTGGTCACTATTTCCCACATTGTGGTTCAAATATTTAATATTCTTAATATTTAGATATGCTTTTAGGTATTGTGGATTGTTATGAAATAAAAAACATGTTATTGAGACAACTTTCTTAAAGACATTTATTCTGGCTGAATAAAAAGAATTTATACTCAGAAATTGGTTTGGAAAATCTGGTAAAACAAACATGTAAGATGAGCAGTGTGTTTTTAAATAGTTATTGAGTATCTACTACATGTATGAGTAATATTAGGCAAAATGAGCACAAGTAACAGGACAGAGACTTTACTTAAAATTACGTAAAATCCTTATATACACCCCTGTATCTATAAAAGATATTCACTTTGTTATTGCTGTAATAGAATATCTGTATAATTCTTACTAAAAGTTGAAGGAAAGAGCCAAAATATTCTTCAAATTTGTCTAAATGATCTGAGGCACTGAAAAACTAAGAAACTTGAAGATTGAATAGAGTGAATATTTATACTCTTATTCATCGTATGGATGAAAAGCCCAAATATAAATGGTAACCCGACCCATGTCACATTGACATTTGTAGCAAAATATAGGGTTATTTTCTTTATTTACACATCTTTTTTTTTTGGTAGAAAGGAGGTGATAACTTCATCTATATATCAATAATGTTTAACCTTGTAACTGCCAGAGTGAAGCTTGAGAAAATGTTCAACAATCTGATGTAGAGTTCTCACTGTGCTACAGATTGGTTTACAAATATCAAAACTCTCATGTAAAAAAAGCATATAAATTCATGTAAATCATTGTTTTACATTTGACAAAATTAATACGGGCTTTTAGGGAAACCTCCAGTTGGAGATGAAAATTGTAATGAAGTAGTAAAAGATAAATAGCCTATGATGGGCTTATTTGTTAAAGAGCATTTTAGATAAGATACAGGAAGGCAATGAGGAGTTCAGTGGTTTTAAAGAGTAAAAATATTATGGGAGGCTTGTAAGTCAGTGTCAAACAAATATGTAAATAAAAGCTATTGATTTTTATAACTAGAGAACCTTGAGTAATATAGATATGATATAATCAATCTGAAAGGAAATGTACTATTAAATGATTCTTATATCAGAATAGATGAAATGCAATTCTTGATTTTGAAATAAAATTATTGGGGATATCTTGATAGAAAATAGGTCATTATTCAAGACATTTATCAATTGTCATAAGGTGACACATTGAAAGCCCAAAATAGGTTAGTGTTCCTAGGTATTTTAGGCATATTCTAATTTTATCTTCTTATTTTAGAGAGAGAATAATTGTAGAGAAATTAACAGAGACTAATTCAAGGTTCTCGAGCATCCATATAAAACTAGATCTCAGATTTCCTGACCGTCTCTTCAGCATTCTTTCCATTCCAGTCTAATTTTCTGGACAAGTTCTAAAAGGATGAGTCAGGGAAATAGAAGTGTAACCGATATAAATTGCTTGTAGTTAAAGTTATAGAAAAATGTTATTTTATCTAGATAGTTTTTCATATGCATTTACTTATATCACTGGCATGTGGAAAATTGGTTTTATAATCTTCAGAGAAAAACGGTTAATTTCTGCCTGGAGCATTCTCTCTGCTGATTCTTATCAGAATATTTGAAAAGCTAAAATTAATTTTACCTTATTTACTTGTGTTGGTTGTAATGAATCATATTCAAAATCACCAAAAAACATACAAAAAGCAGTACATAATAGAAAAATGCATTTGGTTTTCCCTAACTACTTTTCCATTGATTATTACTAGGTGGTTTTTTAAATTTTTTCTTCCTTTCTTATTCTCATTTCTATGAAAATCCAAATAGAAATGAAAGTAATATATTAGCTGTTTGGAAAAAATGTTAAGTCAATTATACTCTTGCAAGATTTATAAGAACTAAAGTGAGTTTAAATTTGAATTGTCAAAGGAAATTGTATATGCGTTAAGCACTCAGTAAAATCCATTATATGTATTTAATTATGTACTGGATTTTGAATTACTATATCTAAAGTGCATTGTTATTTTAGACATATTTTGGAGAACTTTTTGTAGGCATAACTTTAAATTATACCTGTTAGGAAAATTCAGATATTAAAGCATTTTAGTGAATTTGAGATATGTCTGTATACATGCATAAAAGACAGTAGTTACAATTTTTCTCTTTTCTTTATGATAAAAATACATTCAAAACTCAATTAAAATTTTTTATCTAAATTCAAGTACTTAAGTATTATATATTTAGGTATTCTGAAAACCTAAAACACTACTGTAACTTAGTGTCATCATTATATCTGCACTGAATTCCTGCTTATTGGGGTGCTATTTCTAAGTATAAAAAATCTTAGCAGAGTAAGCACTGACCTTTAAATTTTCCCTTCAACTAAAATTTTTTTTAAAAAACTGAGCATATTACACAAGTGCATTAAGCATGCACTTTTTCATAAATTCAAGGCACTAGAATATGATATTGAATGATTCAAAGTAATTTATTGAGACAGCCCAGTGTGCCCACATTGCATCTGTACAATCTCACAGTAAAATACGGATGCATCCACCATGTTACAAATAAGAAGACATGATAGAAAATAGTTTTCTTTAACAAACTCATCTCTTATTATATGAAAACCTTCTTGTGACTCTTGATCTAATGACTTAAATATTATGCAGGTGTAGTATTTCTCAAGTTCAATATTTTTTTTTAATTTTTTTTTATTTAAACACCTTGATTACATACATGATTGTGTTTGGGTTTCAGTCATAAAAGGAACACCACCCATCACCAGTGCAACATTCCCATCACCCAAGTCCCAAATCTCCCTCCTCCCCCCCAACCCCCGCCTGTACCCTAAACAGGCTCTACATTTTCCTCATACATTCTCAATATTAGGACAGTTCAAAATGTAGTTATTTCTCTAACTAAACTCATCACTCTTTGTGGTGAGCTTCCTGAGGTGAGCTGGAACTTCCAGCTCTTTTCTCTTTTGTGTCTGAAAATTATTATTACAAGGGTGTCTTTCATTTTTCTTAAAACCCATAGATGAGTGAGACCATTCTGCGTTTTTCTCTCTCTCTCTGACTTATTTCACTCAGCATAATAGATTCCATGTACATCCATGTATAGGAAAATTTCATGACTTCATCTCTCCTGACAGCTGCATAATATTCCATTGTGTATATGTACCACAGTTTCTTTAGCCATTCGTCTGTTGAAGGGCATCTTGGTTGTTTCCAGAGTCTTGCTATGGTAAATAGAGCTGCAATGAATATAGGTGTAAGGAAGGGGTTTTTGTATTGTTCAATATTTTTATATCTATTACTAACATAATTATTTAAAATGTTATAAGATATCGAGAGTTTCAGCATTAGCCATTATTCTTAGAATTATTCATTTGAATAAAATAAGTATGTATACCATCCCCCAAATATAGATACTTTTGTTTGAAATTATACTTCCATGCTTGATTTTACATTTTTCTCTGTATCGACATAATAAGGTCAGTTGATATTAGACTATATTAAGTGCCAAATGCAGAAAGGAATTGTTTCTTTAGTTAACTTCTCTGAGACTATTGGGATGAACAGAAGAGGCAGCATTCTTGGGAGAATCTGTGCTTGCAGTTTTGAAAATTTATTCTAAAAATGGAAATGAGGAAAAGCCCTTTAAAGCAAAACAAAAAAAAATAAAGAGGGCTAATGTAGAGGAATTTAGGAAAACTGCATGTATTACATAAAAATATATGGGCCGGAGAAATAGCAAAGAGGTAGGGCTCTTGTCTTGCATGCAGCTGACCCAGGACAGACCTCAGTTCTATCCTGGCATTCCATATGGTCCCCTCAAGCCAGGAGCTATTTCTGAGCGCATAGCCAGGAGTAACCCCTGAGCATCACTGGGTGTGTCCCAAAGACAAACAAACAAACAAAAACAACAAAAAGATACTTGTGTGTGTGACTATATGCATACAGTATATGGCTTTAATGTTCTGTATTATCTATCTTGGGTGGAACAATAACCATTAACATAGGAAATATAATTTAGATCCATTGTGAGATTAAATGATTCATATTTAGTGAGACATGCCAATTTTCCTCATTTATGTTGTATATAATTATTTAACAAAATTTTGTTTAGGAACTACGAGGCAGTTTAATAAGGAGGACACTTGCTATGCATGTGAATGAAATTATTCAATAACTGGCATCCCATATATAATACTTTGAGTTCTGCAAAAAAACGACCCTTGAGAAGCAGCAGAAGGCCTGAGCATTGTCAGGGATGGTGCAAAACACAGACACACACACCACATAAATATGTATCTATATAGTTTATTTGCATAATTGACTTTTCTGTTATAAGAATTTGGTATTCATCATCCCTGAAATATTTCTCAATCCATTTAGCATACTTTTTTATATTTTCTTAGATTTTGACGTAGGATGTTCAGATGATGTTGCAGCTTATATTATTTATTTTGGTAAAGTGTGTTATATTTTCTTGACTCCTCAGGAAAATACCTATATTATTTTATCACACTTCACCAAAATGAAATAAACATTTATTTAGGCATCTGTTATTTTACAAATTAATTGCATTTTCATTTTTTCCCCAACCCTGATTTTATTTTCTAGCTCTAGGATGCTTCTTATAACTTCTTGGCCTCTCCTTTTTATTGTTGCCAATGTTTTATCTTGTTTACCTGAGTAAATCTTACCTGTCCAGTCCCTTTTCCTCTGAATTAAGTATGCACAACCCATTATATGTTTTATAAGATCTAGTAGCTATTCATAAACATTGGGGATTTGGTATTTTGAACAAAGTACGTGAAATGGCAGTAGGATTGTACATGAATTAGATATATATATTGGTAATTGGGCCACACTCAGTTGATGCTCAGGTGTTACTCCTGGCTGAAAAATTGCTCCTGGCTTGGGGGACCATATGGGACATGGGGGATTGAATTCAGGTTTGTCCTGGTCAGCTGTGTGCAAGGCAAACTCCAGATCGCTGTGTGATTGCTCTGGCCCCAGATTATATTAAATATTAGATACTTGTTTTGTATATGCTGTAGTTCCTAAAATAAGCAATACATTCTGGACCACCTATCAAACCTCAAATACCTAAATCATTTCATTCCTCAATGCTTTGACTTCTGATGTTCCCTTCACAAAACTACTCTCTTTACCTTTACTCCATTCCTTACCAATGCCACTCCAATAATTTCACAATTCAAATAAACCATTAATTTCTCAAGCATAATTTCTTTCTCAGATATGGGCTATGATAGCAAAATATATGTATTATAGATTCTAAATATTTATCGCATCTATTATCATGTATGGTCTTATTTTGCAAATAGCATATTCTGTTTAATTTTATCAATAATGCCGAAGAAAATGATAATATGTACTGAATACAGCCAAAAAGTTTTCTACAAAATGAATAGTACCCGATGTTTCAATAGATGTATTCAGTGATATATATACTAAATTATATCTTCCATTAGTTACATTTATAGAACATGAAAATAATCTACTTATCTCATGTGCACTCCTTATGTATTCGACCTCTATGATTTAAATTGGGAAGAATTCAATTCGTTCTTATAGATAAATGATAGAGTAGTTAATGAAATCAATGTTCAGTGCTTCTTGCCAGAATACTATCAGATTCTCTAACAGTGATTTTTGCCAAGAAAATATTATTTTTTGTGAATAAAAATACATTACCATGCACTCTCTCTTCCTGAACTATTTTGAGCAACCACTTACAATGATTTAATTTGTAGGACTGTGTGCCTAATAAGCTTTCTGTTAAAAATCCTAGCACTGCATTCTCTAAGAGCAACGTGGTCTCCATATAAACTCTGCAAACAGCATTTGAATTACAGACAGAGACACACATTAGGAGCTACCAGAATTGTGTTTGTTGTGGCTGCCTGGTTAGCTGCTGTTTGAACAGCTGAAGTATGAGCGTATTGATCGATTAGTGCCAGCTCAAACAAGAACTATGCCAACCTAAGGGGAAGTAGGATTGTATGTAAATCTGGGATGGTGAAACTTGTATGAAATAGATGGTGCAAGTAAGTGTGGGAAATCTATTTAAGAGGCAGACACCAGTGACCTTAAGAAAATGCATCACAATTTGTATATAATATTTCAAATGTAGCATTTTACATGTGCTTATTAAAATAGAAAAGTTTATTTTGACCCAGGGGGCAACATCCTGTCTTCATACAAAAAATAGAATGGTGGATGAAATTATTTGTAGTAGAAACCTAATCTAGTAAACTTCCAACTTGGAACATTTGTATTTGCTCAAATTGAACAACTGCCAAATGGAAATCATTGTGTTGTGAATAAATAGTAGACTTATCTAACAAAAATCTATTAACTCAGTTTTATAGGCATTACTTTAAGATCATTAACTGATTAAGATCTTTCTTAAATATGGCTTATCTTGAGAACTATAACAGAAATATATTTAGTGAGCATATATTTTTTTTTTGGAGAAGGCAAGCCCATTGTCGCTCAGGGGTTACTCTTGGCTATGCACTTAGAAATCACTCCTGGTTTGGGGGACCATATGAGACACCAGGGGATCAAACTGTGGTCTCTCCTAGGCTAGTGCTTGCAAAGCAGACGCCTTACCTCTAGCACCACCACTCTGGCCCCCTGACAAAAATATTTTTAAATAATTCATGTGAACAATTCAAAAATTCAAGATTACCTATTTAAATACTTCTGAAAAAAAACGATAAGTCTAAAAATTACTCAAATATGTATAAGAACAGTGGAGATAAAAGAAAGACATGCTTTGGAGTATCCCTATTATTACTTAGTTATCTAAAATACTTTATTCTAGATATTCATCTCATCACTAGGATCCTCACTGTAATGAATGAAGAATGCTCAGTAACTCAAATGTTTGTATATACTCTGTGTAGTTCTCTCTGTGTGTGTTGTGTGTATATTGAATTTGAATTATCATGAAGTTCAGTGCATTATAAAGCTCATCCTACAGATGTAATGCAGATACGACACATAATTTAAAACACCAAAACATAAACTCTGGAAGTGTCATTTTAATTTTGCTACATGTAAAATTTTCAAAAACAAAATACATATTCAGGTATATTGAATTTATTCATGTTCCAATCAGTTTTAAAAATATTTATTCTCTATATTTTACTTTTACCACCTTTCTTGATCTTGCATCTATATTGGGAGGTGGCTTTCTTGATTCTGCTCTATGATATTATTAACAAAATGTTCAAATATTGTTAAAATATTCAAATATTGTTAAAATATCTTATGCACAATTTCTCTGAACATATGTATCCTTTATTTTTGTTTCTGTGAATATCTGTTTTTCTTCCTTTTGTCTCTATAGTATAGAAATCTGATCACCAGGTATATGGCATGCATAGTACAGAGCTTCTCTTGTCATGTGTATGGCTCTTTCCAAGTGAGACTTCCCTGTATTTTCTGAGGATGAAAAGGGGTTTTATACACTGCATCCTTAGATAGAAGAGCCACTTCCTGATTGTGTTCTGTGCTAAAAATGGATCTGCCTTTTGGTTGAAATATGAATGCTATGATAGTTCCTACTTAACATCATTAACCATACTTCCTGGCTCCAGAAAAAATAAAGTACAATAATTTTAACTCTACTTATCATCAATTATCATGATATTATTTGTAATATTGAAAAAACAACGATGGTGGGTGAAAAGGCCACACTCATGTTATAGGGATATGGTGCAAACTTGTCCTACAAAATTAGAAATATGTTCTTTTGAGAGTACTTATATTTCTGAAAGTGGCATAATGTGATTTATGAAAGAACATGAGGCTTATCCTGGATATTAGTCAATAGATTAAGTTTTTTATTAAGAATGATAAGTCCAGGCTATCTTTGAATCCATTATGATTTTTGACTATTATTCTTTAAGTCCTCTTTATCCTATGTGTATTTGAAACTTTTAACTTTTGAAAAATCAATTGCTCATGATAACTATTTATACTAAATTAGGATTATGACATTTACTTATTTCCTAATTTTTTTTTTGTTTTAAACTGCTTTTCTCTATATTTTTAGTGATTAGGAGTAGGGTCAAATTTGCTGTGCTCTGGGTTTACTCCTGACTCTATGCACAGAGATCACTTCTGGGAGGGCTTGATGTGGTTTTAGTGATTAAAATCACTAGATTTTAATTTAGTAGATTTGGCTACTGATAAGAGCAGTAAGATATCTACCTACAGTGTTATTACTTGAATCCCTATATATGATTTTTTTATATAAGATTTGATCTAGGGGCTGGAGAGATAGCATGGAGGTAGGATGTTTGCCTTGCATGCAGAAGGATGGTGGATCGAAGCCCGGCATCCCATATGGTCCCCCAAGCCTGCCAGGGGAGATTTCTGAGCATAGAACCAGGAGTAACCCCTGAGTGCTGCTAGGTGTTGACCTAAAACCCCCCCAAAAAATTGATATCACCTATAACCTTCATATAATCTCAAATTATTATACATAAATACTAAAATTATCCACTTAAAATAAGCATGCAATAAAATATACGAGTGTTGATGGACTACATGGGTGATAGCATATAAATTGAAGTCTGAATTGCAATAAAAATGCATTTTGCATTTGCATTTTTCTGTTTTTCACAATGAGGTAGGAATGGGTGATACAAATATATGTGATAGAAGGCCCATTAACTGGCATACAAAATCACTGAAGCAAAGTAGTTTGGTAGAGAGACCAAAAACACGTAATGAGAATGAGAAGGCAGTTTTGATAATTAGAATGAGTCAAAAGCAATCTCCTGCCTGCTTTAGCTTGCACAAATGACAGGAGAAGGAGAATGTTCTTTTTCTTCTGAGACAGAAACAGGACATCAGTCAAAATGATAAGAAATGTCAGTATAATATTCCTTTGAGTCAGGTACCTCTAACTCAGCATATCTGAGTGAGAATGTCTAATCTTTTTCTTTGCTTCAGTTTTGCTTTGGTCTTTGAGAATAATAGATTTATATATTATATATGAATATATATAATGTTCAGAGTTTTCTGAGAAAAATAAAAATAGCTTATAAGCAGGGGGAAAATCTTTGAAGTCAAAAAACATCTCCATTTTTCTTAATTAACTGAATAAGAAATTAATTGGCCTTAAAACATTACAAAATTGCATTTTCTAGAAATTACAGATATATTTATAATTAAATATTTGTAAAATGTATTTGCATTAAAATTTGAATAACAAAAGTTTTATAGCAGGAGTGATTAAATTAATATACATGATAGCAAATAATCAAGTCTGTAATTTTAATGTTAATAAAATGAACCAACATTTAAAAGTCCTAGCATACAAATTGTAATGTTAATTCATTATGAGCCTATATTACTTCTAAATAAAATTACAGGAAGTACAATTTATGTATTAAGGTAACTTAAAATAAAAAAAGAACTTATATTAATATTAACTTAGGGACGGGAGCAATGGCATAGCAGTAGGGAGTTTGCCTTGCATGTGGCTGACCCAGGACCAACCTCGATTTGATCCCTGGCATCCGATATGGTCTCCCAAGCCAGGAGCAATTTCTGAGTATGTAGCCAAGAATAACCCCTGAGTGTCACCGGGTATGGCCCAAAACAAAAACAAAAAACTGACTTAATCAGGTTAGAGCAATAGTACTATATGTTGGGAACTTGCCTTGCAGAAGACTATTTGCAAGTAGAGTTCAATCTCAGCACCACATATGATATCCCAAGTCAAGCTAACAGTGATCCTTGAGCACAGAGCCAAGAACACTTATGAGTGTGACTCAAAAATAAATAGAAATTTGTCTTAATATTGATGACCATATTTATAGAAAATTAGTAAATATTCACTATAGATCTATCCTCACACAATTAAAATTTGAGATTTACATACTAAATATGTAACATACACAATAAAGATGTATGAAAATAGCTACTAAAAAGAAATGATAAATTCAGCTGATACTGACATTCTAAAAATAAGCCATGACTACAGTAGACTGTAACAAAAGGCATCATGTAAAAAATAAAACCTCCAATTATATGAGAATGCAGTAAGGAAAAAAGGTGCCAAGTAATTGAAAAACCCTCTTACCTAAGTAAACTGTAAAAAGTGATAAAGTGTTTGTACCACATGGATTTCCACTGTCCTCAATGAACAACATTTCACAAAAACTAATACATTGTTTGCAAAGATAGGACATAAAATTGCTGTGTCCCTTAGTAGAAAATTAAAAAAAAATACTTATGTTTATTGCAGTATTTATTTAATACTTGGAATCTCCTTGGTATGTGCACAAAATAATGGAACTAAATTCTCTCCATATAATCTATTCACAATTAATTTTTGATTTTTATTACTCTTCTTAGAATTGCACATTAAACACCATCTGAATTAATCACTAGTGTAAAAGAACATGTAGGGGCCGGGAAGGTGGCGCTAGAGGTAAGGTGTCTGCCTTGCAAGCGCTAGCGTAGGATGGACCGCAGTTCGATCCCCCGGCGTCCCATATGGTCCCCTCAAGCCAGGGGCAATTTCTGAGTGCATAGCCAGGAGAAACCCCTGAGCGTCAAATGGGTGTGGCCCAAAAACCAAAAAAAAAAAAAAAAAAAAAGAAAAACATAAAAAGAACATGTAGATCCAGAGCAGTGATTCAGAGGATTTGTCTTGCACACTGCTAAGTTGAATTAAATTTCTGGAATCTTAATATGGTGCCCAAGTCATACTTGCAGTAGTCCCTTTGTTCTGGAGTAAGGAATAAGCCCTGAGCACAATTGGGTCTGACCCTCCAAAAATCAATATGCTATGTGGAGGAGATTGTGAATATTTTATTGTTAGTATGATGCTAGTCACCCAGGAATTAGTGATTTTCAACAAAAATTTACTCACAATTAGGTGATTAGACTACAGAGTATTGTTCTCAAGGCATTCTATTCCTGTGCCTGACTACATGTGTCAGGGGTTGCTTTGCTCAATTTGACTTGATCTCTTTATTCTTCTTCTTCAGGGCATCAGGTTGGGTTAGCCTCAGCAGCTTTATCTTAAAGCTTAATCTCATGACCTTGGAGAAGGAGAGTAAAAGCAGGAGCATGTTCCCTTGGCCAAAAAAAATGATCAATATCAGAAGTTATTTAAAATGTGAAAGCAACATGTGCAAAGTGTACAACATAGCATTGCATGATAGATATTTATAGAGGAAACTATCAATACAGCAGGATAACTCTTGGTTTTTCCATAGCTTACCCTAAAAACCAGGCTATAGGGATCATTGTTAAATTTTATTTTTCATTGTTTGTTTGTTTTACTTTTGAGCCACACCCAGTGTGCTTATGGGATCATTTTTGGTGGGCTCTGAGGACTATATGGGATGCCAGGGAGCAAAGCCTGATTGGCTGCCTGCTAAGCAAGTACCCTAAGTGCTGTGCTATCACTTGAGCCTCTATATTTGATTTTTGACATATCTTAAGTACCCTTTATTAACTTGAGGATATCATTCACATTCTTTTTTCTTCCACCTAAAATTAGTGAAAAATAATAAAATTAAAGGATAAAACATGTTTACCAAAACACAACAGGATAGTATCAAATCCTCTATAAATATGTTAAAAATAATATATTGATTCAGAGGTAAAAGTGTTATAAAGAATGTTAAATTTTTTTTTATCTAAAGTTTAAATATTTTTAAAAAATATACTAGGGATAGGAAATGGATATTCATGTGCTTCGTGCTTCTTACACTAATTCATTTCAAAAGCTAATGCTTAGTAATCCTCATCTATATTGTCCTATTGAATTTGTAGGATTCCTGCATATTAAATATGCATAACCTAATAGGAATGTTCTGCTATTGTATAATATATTGGTATACAAAGTGCATGAATGGTAGTTGATTATATAAGTGATAAATTCATTATTTTTTCTTTATTTATAAATCATACATATTCCATTACAACCTCATCTTGGATTGATTGTCAACCACACTAAATTTTTTAGCTTAAATATAAATTAGAGATTAGAGAGTTATAAGAGGAGTTAAAAAGCCTGACTAGGGGCCAGCGAGGTGGCGCTAAAGATAAGGTGTCTGCCTTGCAAACACTAGCCAAGGAAGGACCGCGATTCAATCCCCCGGCGTCCCATAGGGTCCCCTCAAGCCAGGGCAATTTCTGAGCGCTTAGCCAGGAGTAACCCCTGAGCATCAAATGGGTGTGGCCTGAAAAAAACAAAACAAAACAAAACAAAACAAAAACTGACTAAAGGTATAGATCTATAGATCTGATTTCTAAAGAAAATTGCTCTAACATCATATTATATAAAATATATTATACAAACATATTATATAAAATGAAGCATATATACAAAATAGTCACTATTTAAGAACTTTTTTATGAATAGTTAGCAATGCTTGATTAGTTATGCTTAATATCATTTCATGTATTATTTATTCATTTAATACAAGTTTTTGGCACATTGATACAATATTTTATTTCGCTTCCAATGGAAGAAACTGAGGCAACAGTATCAAAAATAATGCAATGGCATGTGCTTTATTGGTTGACCTATTATTTGAACAAAGACACTCTGTCCTTGTAGTATCAACATAGTCTCACCATCTTCAATGAACTTTCTTTAAAAAACACTTATTTATTTCTTATTTAATTATTTAATTATTTATTCAATTATTTAATTATTTGTTTATTTATTTATTTAATAATAATTAATTAATTATTTAATTATAATTAATTATTTAATTATTTCTTATTTAATATTTTTCTGTAGAAAAACTAATGCTGAAATTTATGTGCAACCAAGATTATGTATATTTCCACTGTAATTGATGTTTATCAGACTTGCAAATTTTACCAAGAAATACGGAGTATAGAACATATTGAACATATATATTATATTATCTGTTTATTAAAAATGGAACAAAAGTAAAGAAAATGTACTGAAACTTCTTACAAGCTTTGAATTGGGCTAATGACTTGTTAGCAACCTTTATGTTTTCAGTGAAACATTTTTGTAAAGGTTTTATTTGTTCAATTATACAAAAATGTGGCATTCCATTAGAATGAAAAATAGTTTTTGCATTTATACAAAATGTGGATTCCATTAGAATGTAAAACAGTTTTTGCTCTTTAAACTAACACTGTAAAACTAGTTCATCATCCTGTACAACAAATGGTTCTGTTTAAGGAAAATTGTTATTTGTCCAAACAATTCAGAACTTTGAGAATCAGATAACATCTTCATCGTAAGTCAACAATATCTATATTTTTCATGTAAGTGTTAGGTTTGCATAAGAAAATATACAATGATGAAGTATTGGAATTATATTGTTAAAAGTAAGTCTGTAGTTAGCAACAAAATTTTAAATTAAGGTACATTTAGTACATAATATTCCCATAAGCATAGCTGTTCCTAAGGTTTAGATTTAGTATGTAAGTGGCATCATGAATATTTAGCCCTAAAATATATGGTTTATGTTTACTATATAAAATTAGCTTATTCTTGGAAGCTACACATAAATCTTGTCTGTGTAACTTATATGTGACCTAAAGCATGTTTTATAACTGGTACTAAAAATATTGTACAAGTAGGTTTTTATAATCTATTAGCTTAAGCAACAGGAATACTCATTCCAAGTTTTCATATGTGCCTATGAGATAAAACAAAAAAATGAGAATAAAAACAGCATTAAGAATCATGGAAGTAATAAAATGATTTATTATGTGAATAACCAATTCTGTGTTGGATATATCCTAAGGGTAAATAATTGAAGAAGCTAACTTTCACACCTAAAGTGCTTTACAATAATTTAGTGAAAATCTCAGCTATTCAAAATCTTTCTTGTGTTCACTGTGCTTCTGCTGCACACTTCCTAAGTCATAACTCTGGAAATATACGACCTACTATTTTAGTATTACTAGTAATTTGGAAAGTAATTTTTGTGACTTGTCTCTTTAAATGATGATTAAAAGCATGTAATAGGTTAATAATCATCTATAAACATGTTTCCTACATAAAAAGCATTGCATATTTGCTGTTAAAAATAATTCTCTAAGTATAAAGGGAGTAGAGTTCAATTAATTGACTTTGTTTCTTTAAATATCCTTACATTCTATTAACTTCTCATGTATTTTGTTTACTGAAGGAAGAAAAGAAATTGACAAAACTTAAAGGTCTAGTGACTGTGTGTCTTTACATATGTAGGTATGATATGGTTGTTAGTATGTGGCATATGCATCCTTGTGTCCTTATTGTTCTAAAAATTAGTTATTGATCATTTTGATGGCTTGCGCCTAGAATTGCCATCTTATTTTAATGATATGTTTGGATTGTGTGTAAAATTTAAGAGGGACATGGGGGACATTGATGGTGGGAATGTTGCACTGGTAAAGAGGGGTGTTCTTTTTTATAACTGAAACCAAACTACAAACATGTCTGAAATAATGGTGCTTAAGTAAAGATATTATTAAAATAAAATAGAGAAATGCATACCAAGGAAGCTATAAAGCAGAAATAACTTTAGAGAAACAAAAATGATGAAAACTCTTTCCTGAACAGGAGCATGAGAATTCTTACAATTAGAGGCAGTTGTCAGAATTGCAACTAGTTAAATGACGTAAACTTTTACTGAGACTTAAGAGTAGATCTCAACATGTGGTAAAAATTACAATAGTCCAGAATGAGGAAAATACAAATTTTATTTAGATCTTTAAAAGAATCTCTAAAAGTTAAAAATTAATAATCATGATCAAAGGGTAACAAGATGGGGTACTGGAGGGTGTGCAGGATGCTTACCTTACATGTAGCTGATCTGAGTTCCATCTCCAGCACCCCCTGCTGGTCCCCTGAGCAACGTCAGGAGTGACCCCTGAGTCAGTAATAAACTCTGAGCACTGCTGAGAGTGACACCAAAGCAAAACAAACAAACAAAACTGAAATGTAACAAGACATTTTCAAAGAAAAAGCATTTAAAGTTCAATGTTGACATGGAAGATCAAATGTGTGAGAGTATCCAGAACCAAACATTCTAGAAAATAGTGATGAGTCACTAGTTCTACAACATCATAATCAAATAGTAATTTAAATTGGCTGTTAAGCAGACTGATATGTCAGTGAAATATACAGCCATTAAACAAGTCTATGTTACTATTATTTAAAATAAAGCAAATTATTTTCTATCAGTAAAAACAATGATGCTTGAGAATCATGATAATCTTTCAGGGGAAATATATAGCAAATTGAGTTGGAAGTTAATTTCTGAAGACCCATCATTTGAGGAACTGAGGATGGCTCATTGAAAAAAAAAAAAGATGAACTGAAAGTGTGAGGTATTGCCTTTGATCCTGTGATGCCCAAGTGGTCTCATTTGTTCTGCTCCTTGAGACCAATGTTGCTGTCACAGTTTGCAACCTCTGGTAGAATAGCACAAAAGTGCAATTCCAGCAAGCTTTGCAACTTGAATAGAAAGGTGCAGCTCCTTTGTTCATTGCAGCACTAAATACAATAACCAAGATATGGAAACAATTCGAACAGACTTGAATGTTTATTTACTTAGCGAATAATTAATTTTTAAAATAGTTTTATCAGTTGGATGAGATCTTTCAAAAATATCTTTTCAGAGATAATGCTAATTACCTAAATGTCCATTTATTCGGCACTGAAAAGAAAGTTTAAGTGACACTTGCCAAAAGAATAAATTTTCTTTCAGTTACCTTCAAACTTTAGGTATCCATTACCCATTTGGTGTGTGTGTATGTGTGTATGTGTGTGAGAGAGAGAGAGAGTAGAGAAAGAGAGAGAGCGAGAGCAAGAGAGAGCGAGAGCGAGAGAGAGCGAGAGAGAGAGAGAGAGAGAGAGAGAGAGAGAGAGAGAGAGAGAGAGAGAGAGAGAGAGAGAGAGAGAGAGAGGGAGAGGGAGAGGGAGAGAGGGAGGGAGGGAGGATTATGGGAATAGAGCTGTGACTATTGCTGGTCCTGTGCTCAGAAGTGATACCTTATGCTGTTCAGGCGGCCATATTTGGTGCCACGATCAAATAGGGGTTGGCAATTGCAAAGTGTCTTATCTGCGTTCTATCTCTCTCTGGTCTTTTAGATATTACACATTTAGTTGTGCTATTAATTAACTTAATTGTTCTCAAATCTCAACTCTTTATATTTCGTATCTGATTCAAGACCTCTAATATATAAATAAAAATACCCACATACCTCTTTTAAATAGTGATCACTTTAAATACCCTTTTCTGAGTCATGTAACCAACAAGGCATTACTAAACCACCGGTATGTACTAAATATTTCACAGCAGATGTTAAATACTATTTTTTGTTTAGCCCATAATCAATATTGAAATAAAAAACTTGTTTGTTTTATTTGTAAAGTGTTTTATTTTATAAAAATACTCATTAGAATAGCAAAGATTCCACAACTTTTAGTAATTACGACAAAGAATTTAAGTCTCTTAAATCTCTATTAAGTGATTATCTCTCACTACTGTATACATTACACTACTATATGTTCAGTTTGCCTACAATATGCAGTGAGCTCTCAAAATAAGCCAAACTTTTGAATTCAAGAAGCTGAGTTTCTCTGTTGTTTAAAGTATTTAAAATAAATTGTTTAAGTTCTCTGTAGGATTGTTTCCCGTTGAGAAGAACTTCATAATTAAAAACAACAACAGGAATAAAATTCTAATGCAGGTATTTTTCAATGTGAGCACCTGGTATATTATCTTGAAATAAACTGACCATAGCTATTACCAATAATGTTCTATCTAGGTGGGATTTGCATAACTACAGAGAATTAGCTCTTTCCATCCTTTTGTAAAAAGCATGCAGAATTTAGTAAAGAGGAGATAATTATGCTATTTTGAATAATACACAGACTTACTGTCTAGGACTGCTATTCTTTAATACTAGACGAATTTTGGTATAATTGTACAGATCCTGTTTAGTGAATGCTGAATCTTATTTTGGGGAGTTTTATAAAATGCTCCCTTTTATTTCTTATTGTTATTTTTTTAAAAGAATACCAGTTAGCAATGCCCACATGAGTACTTATGTTTAATAATAAAATTGAATTTTGTATGTTTATGAAGTCTTGATTGTATAATGTGGAATAATCACCGGTCAAAATTTTGATCAATTTAAAGTTGCTTTGTTCTTGTACTTTACTAGTGTATTTGCCTTTGTCTGGTAATTGGAAAAAGAACTATTTCATTTTGTATAGAAAATGTAATAAACCACTGATGAATTTATTTCGGATATAACCTATGCAATGATACTTAAATATATTTTCTTCTATATTACATATAATTAATTTATTTTTCTTAGCATATGGAATTTGTATTTTTTATTTTGGGAAAGGAATTGAAGTACACCTGGCAGTGTTCAGAGATTACTCTTGACTCTACTTAGAACTATCTCCTGGCAATGTTCAGAGAAATCTTTATGCTGTGCCAAGGTTTGAGCAGCATGCAAAAGCAATACTCTGAATTTCTGTATTATCTCTTGGCTCTATTAATTTGCTAGACTGAATCAAATGCACTCCAGCAACTTCGAGTAGCAAGTTAAAAATAACTCATCATTGAATGGTCTTTTGAGACCCTATCACTGAAAAAAATTATTACTAAAGTTATTACTAAAGTTAAATGTGGTTTGTTGTATTTAATTATAGTGATGATTTTGCATTTTATCAGAATAAAGCCTCATCCAGGAGAAGCATGTGCTATATATTGTCTCTCAGTACTTTTTTGATCAATTATTACTTCTTGTGCTATAATAGAACAAAAAAGCAATGAATCTTGTTCATAGAAGAAATTAGCCAGTTAAAATATCCATTGTATAAGCAAATGAAAATCTTACTTAAATACAAAAAGGTTTATTATTACTACTACTAATAATAGCTATTTTTTTTGTTTATTTTGTGAAATATCCTGACTGCTCTAGGTTTACTCATGGTTTTTCTGTGCTTCGGAATCATGTCTGGCGGACTTTTTGTTGTTGTTTTGTGTATTTGTTTGTTTTCTTTTGGGCCACTTCTGGCAGTATTCATGGATTTCTCCTGGCTCTGCACTCAGAAATCTCTGAACAGACCATACTGGATGCCAGGAATTGAACCCAGTTCCATTCTGGGTCAACATTGTGCAAGGCAAATGCCCTAAAACTGTGGTAGCTGTGCTATCACTCTGGTCCCTAGTGGAATTTGGAGATTATTTTTGGTGCTAGAGATTGAGGCTGAGTTGGCAATTGAAAGACAAGAGATCATCTATACCATATCAGCTATACTATATCTGAAATAATAATATATATTTTAAAGTGTATTTCAAGTTTAAAGCTACTCAATATTTATTTTATAAATTGTTTTGTTTTGTTTGTTTGCCACTTCAGGTAGTGCTCAGGAACTAACTCCTTGCTCTGTGCTCAGGGATCACTCTTATTAGGAATCTCAGAACCTTATGTGACTCTGGGGATTGAACCTGTAAAAAGAGTAACATTTTATTAGCTCTAATTCATTGAGTACAGGTATGTGAGAGCTGTCTTTCAGTGATTTCTTTCTTAAAGCATAAAATTGTTATCCAGATTCTTAATTTAACTAGTCCACAAAGCTCTCTGTGATGATAGAAAGGTTCTTTCATTGTTTTTCTTCTCGTAGCTTACTCAACATCCTTTGTCTATTTATATTCATTATTGCCACTGTAAGAACACTGCAGTTTCTATTACTTAATTGGCATGAGATGCTCTGATTTAGTTTTGCTGTCAGTTCTGATTTCTTTCTTTTTGCTTCCCAACTTTTACTTACAAAAATTCCACAAATAGATAAAAGAAATGGCACACAGAAAAATAAAGTATCAAATAAATACAACATAATAAATTAAGTTGTCATCTTCAGTTTGAATTGAACAAAAATTACATCTTTTGAACAATGAACACAAGAAAGACTATGCTAAAACAGTATATTTTGATTTTATAAGTATGTAATATATAATTAATACTCAGAATTTCCTGATGTTATCATTAAACACACTTTATATTACTTTGAATATATTTGACTGAGTATTAAAATAAGTGGCAATATTGTTGATATAACTTTACTGCTTTGCTGTGAAATATGTAATTATTTCTTATAAAATCTTTGATTTTATAGACCATTAATAACTTTTCTAGGGACAGCACATATTTAAAATACTAGTATTGTATAAACTATATTTACTCATTATAAAAACCATAATCTTACCCAATTGTTATAATAAATTATAAATTCAATGATTTGCATGACAAGAATACCCAAAATTACATATTTTTCATTTTTCTTCCATCTTATGACCAGAGATAAGAAAAATTGATATTGAATTTTAAAGTAGTTTAGCAAAAATAATTGAGTCTCAGAAAATAGATGTTCTTTTAAAATAATATACATTTTTCCACTTCAAAATTCAGTTTGTTATTAGTCTTGAATTCTTATTTATTATTTGTTTTACAAAATAAATCTTTAAAAACTTTCTGTAGGGGCCAGAGCTGTGGTGTGAGCCTTAAGGCATCTGCCTTGTGCGTGCCAGCCTAGGACAGATCAGGGTTTGATCCCCCCGGCGTCCCATATGGTTCCCCAAGCCAGGAGCAATTTCTGAGCTCATAGCCAGGAGTATCCCCAGAGCGTCACTGGATGTGGCCAAAAAACAAAAACAAAAATAAACAAAAAACTTTTTGTACTTAAATGCCATAGATTTAGCTCTTTTTCTTTTCACTCCCACAATAATAATTACAAAGAATATAGAAAAATAAAATATGGGACTTTCCAATTTTTAATATGAAAAATTAGAGAATATGTAAAGATCTTTCTTTAGATACATTATTAAAAATCCCTTCCTTACACCTATATTCATTGCAGCACTGTTTACCATCGCAAGACTCAACCAAGATGCCCTTCAACAGATGAATGGCTAAAGAAACTGTGGTACATATACACAATGGAATATTATGCAGCCATCAGGGAGATGAAGTCATGAAATTTTTCTGTACATGGAATCTATTATGCTGAGTGAAATAAGTCAGAGAGAGAGAAAAATGCAGAATGGTCTCACTCATCTATGGGTTTTAAGAAAAGTGAAAGACATTCTTGCAATAATAATTTTCAGACACAAAAGAGAGAAGGGCTGAAAGTTCTAGCTCACCTCATGAAGCTCACTACAAACAGGGATGAGTTTAGTTAGAGAAATAACTACATTTTGAACTATTCTAATAATGAGAATGTATGAAGGAAATAGAAAGCCTGTCTAGAGTACAGGCGGGGGTTGGGAGGGGGGAAGGGAGATTTGGGATATTGATGATGGGAATGTTGCACTGGTGATGGGTGGTGTTCTTTACATGACTGAAACCCAAACACAATTATGTATTAATCAAAGTGTTTAAATAATATATAATTTTTTTTCTTTTAAAACTAGGCCTGTTTATAGTGAATGTGAGAGTACAGGGTATAAAAGGGAAAGCGAGTAAAACAATTATAGTAAACTCTCTAAGCATTCTTCGAAATTAGAAGTAAACACTTGGGAGCTGGAGTGATAACACAGCGGTAGGGGGTTTGCCCTGTATGATACTGACCTTGCATACCTCCTTTTGATCCCCAGCATCCCATATGATCCACAAAACCAGGAAGCGATTTCTACGCACATAGTCAGGAGCAACCTGGTGTGATCCTACAACAAAAACAAAACAAACAAAAAAAAGAGTAACTACTTGACATTAGAAACATTGTATCTTATGCTCAAAAGAAATCTATATATCTACATATTTGTGAAGTCTCAGCTGACTTCATGGCATCTCATGCCCTTTGAATAGTGATTCATTGGAAAATATGAGACATTTGGGTTTATCCTAACTAAATTTGGTTATGAGAAGTTCCACAAATACTGATTACAAACTTTATGTGTAGTTCTGGCCAGCAACAAAACCTTTTTTAAAAACAAGTAGTTTTTCTACTATTGTATTGTATTATATATTTATATATCATGCTATATTAGGATATGTTATATTATATGATATTATTATATTATATTATATTTTTCTACTAGTATATTAGCATCATCATAATATTTTTATTGCTCAAAATACAAGAAACTTGGTACAACATGAGTGCCAGCAAAAAAAGGAAATGCTCTAGCTTTCCTGTACTGATAACAAAGTTGTACAGTGACTAAAGTAGACAAATTTTGGGTCTCAAATGTCCATGTGCCTTTCTCAGTGATGTTGCATCATCTACACAAATATTCTATGGAAGAAATTGACAAAATCTATGTAGGCCAAGACCATTTTGTTATCCCAAGAAAAACTGGGTCTTCTATTATTTTAAGTTTAGTTTCAAATACAAGTAGAATGAAGGAGGAGAATTTAAAAAAAGTGAGTCCTGCTATTGCAATATATGTATATCAAGATAATTCTAGTCATAGCATTCAAAAATAGATATTTTAAAGTAATTTGTTAGTGTTTAAAATGTTTTGCAGGGGCTGGAGGTATTAGAGTCAATAGGTGCTTGACTGAGCACAATTAGCCTGATTTTGATCCCTGGCAGCCCTTAACATTCCCTGAGTCCTACAAGAGTGATCCATGAGCTAACAACCAAATATAAAACACGAGGACCAACGGGTATGGCCCCTAAGCAAATAAAGAAATAAAATGTGTACAACTAGAGAAAAAGTAAAAGTAAATTGAAAGCTGTTTTTTTTTTATAAAATAAAATGATCTCTGTTAAAAATCGAATTGGCTATGGATTCCAAATTAATTCAATGCTGATCACTGTATTCTAGGGCTATTTATATATTCTTGTTTCAAAAACCTTTTATTGAGTAACACTAAAGACAACTCTAGATCTTTAAAACATTTGACAGAGCAATGAAAATAATTTGAAACTGAGATATAGCATCTTATTATTTATTTATTTATCTATTTAATTCGGAGTTATTTATCATGTAGTATAGAACATACCAAATAATTTTCTAGGAAAGATATTTATGAAACCATTATTAGCATTATCATGATATTGTTGTTGCTAAAATACACATTTTTCAGTTTGAAAGAGGCTGCTTCTATTACTTTATAAAATGAAATGACAGATGGAGATTGGCTAAAATACAAAAGACAAAAAATTATTTTCCCTATATTCAGGGATTAAAATTGAATTATTTTTTATCCAATACTGGGTAGTCAGGAGGATTCTGAAAAGGAAGTAAGAAATGATGGAAAGAGATGTTATTAATGAGGTTTGTTGTGAAGGTGGGTGGAGAGAGTTATAGACAAATATTGCTATTTATAATGACAAATTCAGTGACAGAAACTAAGTTCTATATTAAATTTATTATTTCTTGAAAAATTGTGTATGCTATACGCATTTTGCTTATGAAACATATTACTTTCAAAAGAATTAAAGTTACTTACATACCATTTCCCTTTTCTAAATGTTCTAGGACTTGGAAACATGATCCGTATTAAATAGGCATGATCTGTCTTTAAATTATTTATGTACTTCCCACACACAATTCCTTTAGCATTATATATATTGCATATGTATACATGAAGATTTTTATTCATATAAATTTCTTTTAGAAAATGTTGCATTTAAATAAATTGACTCTCCAAAATTCTTTATGCAAAATCCTGATTCTCTTTTTAAATATATATGTCATTGGAATGAATGAGAAAAGTGTGTGTAAATGATGAGAGTTCTGCTGGTCTTAAAAAGGTCAGTTGAGAAGGAACTGACCTCAGTCACTGAAGATTTCTCTACTGTGTCATCTCTTTGTCTTTGGAAACATTAAACAATTTTCAAATAAATTTTTTTCAAGAATGATTAAATTACATGTGTCTGACTAGTCAAGCGACTTGACTAATCTATAAATTAATCTAGTAGAATTCCAGTAATAAAGAAATTTAAGTAGAATATTTTTTATTTATTGTGCTGATGGTCACATTAAATAAATAATAAACCAGATGTCAGACTGAGTAGCATTTAATTTAAAATAGTTTTAGATGCTCTGCCCTACTAATGCAGTGATTTTTAGTGCTGACAACGCAAATAAATAAAAGCAAAAGTTCCTTCTGTTGCCTTAGGTTATTCTGTCAGACTGTGATAATCAATTACTTAAATTCAAAAATTAGAAAGAGTTTTAAGTGTATGTTTTAAACATAATGTTAAGGATGATAAGTTTTCCATAAAACTCTAGGCTAGACTGATTTTCAAAAGAAAGGAAATAACTAGTATAACTGTTAATTATATATATGTATACATACATATACATATATATACATACACACACACACACACACACACATATATATATATATATATTTGGATTTGGGGGCCACAACGGGTGAAGGCTCAGCGGTTACTCCTGGTTATGTGCTCAGAAATTGCTTTAGCTCAGGGACACTGGGGATCAAACCATGGTCTGTCCTGGGTCAAACAGGTGCAAGGCAAGCACCCTACCACTGGGCCATCGCTCTGGCCCCTAATTTATATATTTAACAGAAAAATCCTATTGCTTTTATCCTCTTTTTTCACTCACTATAATGTCATTAAAAGCTGGTTGAAATGAAGTTCAGGAAAAGCACTTAGTATTCTATAATATTGGTTTAAAATATTATTCTTGTTTTAGCATTTTAACCTATATTTTTATCTACCATTTTCTAATTATAGTTTTATTTTATAATTGTTTGCAGTTTTTATTTGGGGTAAAATCATATCAATTAACTTTCTCACCCTGTTATTTTTCAGGCCAATGTGTTAATTTCATTTAGAATTATTTTAAAAATTGTTTTACACTATGTTATAGCTGGCTGCTACTCACAAAGGGGAGAACAGTAACATCAGCATAGCTTTGTATAGAACTAACCTAGGTAACAATATAGTCATTCCATAGTCATTGAAACTGTTATTCTTTTTTTAATTTTGGTTTTGGGGTCACACCTGGCAGTGCTCAAGGGTTACTCCTGGCTCTATGCTCAGAGATTGCCCCCTGAAAGGCACAGGGGACCATATGGTATGGCAGGATTCAAACCACTGTCCTTCTGCATGAAAGGCAAATGCCTTAACTCCATGCTACCTCTCCGGCCCGAAACTGTAACACAGTATATCATAAAATAGATGAAATATCTATATAAAGTTAAGGGTAAATAATCTTACAACTTGTCATACTCAATTGATAGACTCATTGATTTATCTGTTCTATTTGTTTGTTTTGGTTTTGGTTTTGGTTTTTGGGTCACACTCCTTGATGCACAGGGGTTACTCCTGACTAGGCACTCAGAAATCGCCCCTGGCTTGGGGGATCATATGGGATGCCGAGGATCAAACCATGGTCCATCCTAGGTTAGCGCATACAAGGCAAATGTCCTAAGGACTGTGCCCACACTCTGCCCCCCTGTTCTGTTTTTATACCTTTTCTTGTATTTTCTTTTCTTTTACCTCTTCATATATTCTTATAATTTTCATATGCTTCTGCATTTCATTCTTTTTTCCCTATTTATTAATTCCATTGTACCATTCTTTCCAGTGTTCTTAATGCCATTTTACACCATCCTTTTTCCTTCTTTTCCTTCCTTCCTTCCTTCCTTCCTTCCTTCCTTCCTTCCTTCCTTCCTTCCTTCCTTCCTTCCTTCCTTCCTTCCTTCCTTCCTTCCTTCCTTCCTCTCTTCATTCTTGAAGTTATTTTTTTCTTTCATTTAAATCATTTTATGCTTTTATTATCTTTTTCTTAAAATTTTCATTTTATGTTTACTTTCTATTTATTGAAAACCATGCAAGATGGAAAGAACAGATGGAAAATCAATAAATAAGCAATCTTTTTATCCTCATTATTTCTTTTTTAAACATATCTGTTGACAGCTTATTATGTGAACATTGAAATTTAAACTACAGAATAGTGTTTATTTTGTTCAGTGTCCCTATAAGTGTGTATAAATGCTATGACTAAACAGAGTTCATTAATTTCATAAGCTTAAATGAATAGTAGTTTATAAAATAAATATGGCTACTCTAATAAGTATGGCCTTTTAAAACATTAAACCTCTTTTTCTTTCTAGATTTTTTAGACCAAACACTTAGAAACTTATTTATTAACTTTCTGCAAACTAAGAAATGGACATAATAATGTTCACCAGTATTCTCATTAAATAAAAAAGATGTCTTGTTCCATGCAATGATTGATAAATTCTTATATTAATTATAATGAATATGACTTATATAGTTAGCATTCTGTTTGTCTAAAGCTATACACTCTACATAGATACGTACATATAATTTGTAAGAAAAGCTTAGCTTTTTTCTGGTTTGCTTTTATTTTTAAATTTTTCATTAAGGTATTACTTTTAGACACCATGTTTTTTATATGTTAGGGTTTTGATTTAAGTATGCAAAGCTAAAATTACAAATATTTCACTGGATTATCCTCTTTCCTCCTCAGTTTCCTTAGTGTTCCTCCCTCTCAAATCCTACTCCACACCCAAATTTCCCCAGATTTTAGTTAAGTTTTGTAATGCAGATATTATTTTCTGTTACTTTCAACCATTTGTCATTTCATTATTATTTTTCTTTAGATACTATAAAGTAGAGCTCAATAGTAACTCTTTTCTTAATGAATTTTGGTTTTCTAAATATAATAAGGGCAAATATTCACTAGTTCTTGTGATGACAAAGTATATCTTTGAGTTATTTTGTCTTTTTTGATGTTTTATACTTACTTTTGTGTCTTGGTTTTGTGACAGAAAATCACTTTTTAAGTAAATTTTGTGAGTAAAATGTTCACTCATGATAAATTCGGTGGAGGGTAAACATATGAATGTTCAAAGTTCTTTCAAAGTAGATAAAAAATTATTACTTGCTTCTTTACTTCTAAAGGTACAAATCAAAAGGTCTCTCCATTATAAATGACTTCTCTAATCCAAGAATAATCTAATCAAATAGATTAATTTTATTTGTTGTTATATATCTTGTTTGCAGCAAGCAACTATATAAAATTCTACGGATTCTTTTTTTTTTTTTTTTATGGGCCACACCCAGCGGCGCTCAGGGGTTCCTTCTGGCTCTATGCTCAGAATTCACTCCTGGCAGGCACAGGGAACTATATGGGACGCCGGGATTTGAACCACCGACCTTCTGCCTGTGAGGCAAATGCCCTGCCCGTGCTATCTCCCTGACCCTAATTCTATAGATTCTTTTCCACTTTAGCTACTTTATTACTGTAGACATTGTGTCTACTATTTTTTAAAAAATACAGCCAGAAAAATAGAATTAACAGTTTGGAATTGTAGTTTATGTAATTTTTGCATATGTGTATGTATTCTGTATTTCTAAGTATTACCTATGTATAGGTTACTATAAAGCAACCACATTGAAAATTTTACAAAAGTAGTCAGAGGTGAAGGGAAGAAAGTTCTTAAAATAATTTAACTTGTTTTAGCTTATTGTTATAGTTTTTTTTTAAAGCCAATGTAGATTCTGAGAAGATATATTTGGAGTAATGTTTGCATGCTTCATATATACACAATCTCTGTTTGATCCATGACACAACTTGACCACCTGAATACTGACATTGTCATCTTGGAAACCCCAAGGACTACTGGGGTGACCGTGTGGACCCAGCACTTTTGAACCTGTACAGCATCATTTCCTTAATCCTACACATTAAAGTTCCAATATTACTGGAAGAACTCTTAATCCTCAAGCCTTGATTGGGAAACTGTTCTCTTTCCCTGAACTGAACCATCAGGAATGACAAAATCAAAACACTTACATAGAAATAATTGTCATCTTTTGGTGGCTTCATATTTTATATGAAAAATTATTAAGCTCTTTTATTAGATATGAAATAAATATAATTTTATTAGTTTCAGTAGGATAATACCCTTAATAGTTGATAATCTTTGTGTTAATTTTTCAGTATAATCATTATTACATATTCTTTACAATTATTTAAAATTATTTTAACTTTAAGAAGCAAAAATATTTTGATAATATTTTTGGATTACTGTACATATTGTAAGTAGGCATCCTTTATTTTCCTTTTTTTGTATTCATAATGTATAACAGGCCATATAGTTTAGATGCTCTTATTCTGAATTCTTAAGAAGACTGCATTTAATCATGCCAAATCCCCATATACGTTTTGATATATAAGTATATCATGATATATACTCATGAGGTATATCATGATTAGATACTGTGTCCTGATTTTTTTAACGACTCAACACAATTTTTAATAGTTCAATTCACTTCTTAATGCAACCTACAGGATAAAAAAAAATCTCTTAAGTCATTGGTAGTTTTTATTCAGAGAAGCAAGTTCTCCTTGACAGTTACTTTAGAAGACAAGTTGTCTCCAGATATTTGTGTTTCCCTTTCAAATTCTCTTTCTTTGCTCTTAAGCTCTGCATTATTTAGTTTCATTAACATGCACAGCATAAAGCTGTTTCTTAACTTTTTCCTCCTGTTCTTGAAGATAATTTAATGTCCATTAACTGGAATTCTGTATCTTTTATAGTTTTTAATTTGCTCTAAAATACTTTAGATAAAATTATATCTCAATGCTGATATACTTGTATAGTCCATTAAAGTAACAGGTAGAAGTTTATACATGGTTGAAGGCAGACATTCTCTTTAAATTTCTCAACTTTACCATTTCCTCAAGTCCCTGTTTTTTTTTTTCTCTTTTAAGAATAAATTGGGGTTTAAGCAATAAGAAATCATGATTTTAAAATGTACAAAATAGTAATTATATAAAGATTTTTTCTTTGGGGGAAATGAGAGATTATACCTAGTTAAGTAGATGACAGAGTAATAATTATTATTTATAGTCTTTATTATTATATACCTGCAAGTCACAATAGATTAAGTTTCAGTTGACTCTCAACAGCTAATTATAAAATACAATGCCAGCTGTCAGAAAAATCATTAACTTATGTACACCCAGTCTTTGAAATTAAATTACTTTGCATTTCTTTTCCTAAGCTCCTTAGAAGAAATTTATTATGCATTTTTAACATTTTTAGTTTATGCAATTTAAAAATGAAGTTAACATGAAATGAATCTTTTCCATCTATTATTCCTGAACTTTATATAAAATATATTTGATTCTAAAGTTTGTAACTTTATGAATCTATAGTATTTACTATGCTACTTTACTATTTTCTCTTGTTAATAGGATATTTTAATTAATATTGTTAATAAATATAAGATAGTCAAGAAATGGGCCAGGGGTAATAGAGCAGCAGTAGGGCATTTGCCTTGCATCTAGCCAACCATGGACAGACCCTGGCTTGATTCCCAGCATCCCATATGGTGCCCTGAGCCTGCCAGCAGCATTTCTGAGCACAAAGCCAGGAGTAACACATGAGTACCTCTGGGTGTGGCCCATAAACAAATAAAATAAAGATAATCAAGATTTTTATGTTCTTTACTTTAAGAAATCAAATAAAACTAAATGTTAACAATTATTTTGAGTGCACATTTTATCAATCAAATACATGTGAGAAAAGATATTTAGAATAGTGGATAATGTAATTGCAGTAAGAAAAGTAATATTTTAAGTTCTTTGTGTATAAACTATGATGAACACTTATCATGTATTTTCACAGTTAAGCTCCAAAACAACCCAATGGTATAGTTATAGAGTTAAGTATCTTACTCAAGGTTTTAATGTCAGTAGAGAAACTTAAATCAGAACTTATTTACACAAATGCCACTGTGTTAATTACTCTGATTCATTGATTCCCTGTAAGGAAGGAATGTGAAGTAAAGAATTTTGAATAGAAAAGAGAAGGATTACCTACCAAATGATTTCTTGGTTTGTGTGCTCCTAAATTCAGTTATTATAGTTTAGCAATAAGTGTATTTGAAAGAATCAGGATAGATTGTTGAAAATAATCACTCTGGACAAGAATTGGGTGCTACAAGGAGGTAAAGTGATATGCATGATACCCCTTCAGTAGCAATATTGCAAACCATAGTGCTTAAAGTGAAAAAAAAAAAAGAAGAGAGATATGAAGAGGGAGAGTAAAGAGCAAAAGATAGAAGAAAATTTTCTGCCATAGAGACTGGGAGGAAGAGGGCACTGAGTAAGGTAGGAGGGCTATGAGGGCATTGGTGGCAGGAAATGAGCACCTGTGAAGGGATAGATGTTAGACACTGTATGACAGAAACTCAACCATGAACAACTTTGTAACTATATTTTATGGTGATTTAATTAAAATTTTATTTTCTTAGAAATCAAAATACTTTTAAAAATGCAGAACCTGTTAGTGTCAATATCTTTCAAACAGCATTTCTTCTTGTACAGATTAAATTGCAGCTTTATGAACATTAATGCTATGTTCTCAATTTGCAATGGATATTATTCAGCTAATTGATTCCTGTAAGGGAATCAAGATAGATACGTGAAGCCAGAGTATAGCTTCGTGTTTACTCATTTTTTAGACATTAGTTGTCTTTCTTATCTTTTCCACTCAAGTATCTCAATGTCACTAGTATGCCCTGTATAATTTCTTTGATACTTTGCCAGAAATTACTTTATTTTTATTCACACTGAAAACACTTTTTCCCTTTTCCCTTAGTTAATGCACCAACGAATGGTTTAGTGCATTCTGTGTTCAGTTCATTCCAGTACACTGTGGTTTCCAAATATGATTTTTCTGACTCTGAAATAACAAGCATTCCAAGCCTCGTAATTGAGGTGTATTTCTGCCATGTAGAATTTAAAATAGATGTATATTGTAAAGAGGAAACTTTTTTCTTAGCTGAATGTGCCCTAAATAATAGTAGAAGTTTGAATCTTTTTACCAACACAGCAATTTTGAGTTTTCTTATTTTGATTTAAATACAAAATCCATCATTTTATTCAAGGGCCAGCTGACATAGTTTCAAACAAAATTCCCAAAGAAAACCAACATTTATTCACATAAATTCTTATGTCAACCAAATTCATACATTCACATCCATACACACAAACCATTTCACACACACAACCAAATAATCTCTTAAAATATTGTGCCTACCAGGTTAAATGAAAATATACCCCTAATTCAAATTAAGATTGCAGAGAGAGCTGCAATTTATAACACCCAGGGATAGTGCTATTTCCTGATTTTTCTTCATACAAAACAATGCAGAAATGCTTTGTTTTTATTTCATTCAGGTTAGAGAAAAGGTTTTATTTACATCATGTGATTTTATAAAGTGTTGATGTGTTGATTGGGTGACAGTGTATTTCAGAGCATAGAGCTGAGGACATACTATCTGGGTTTATAAATTTGCTATATCATCCACTGAACACAGACTCTTGAATAACACATTTAACACCCCATGCCTCAGTTTCCACATCTGTAAAAATAGTAGTAATATGATATCTGCCACACAGTTGCTGTGAAAATTGAATGAGTTAATTAGTGGATGACATTTGTTGAATGTATAAATAAGCAAATTAATATATTTTTTAAAATTATGTAATATTTGTGGGATCTATGTTCTTTGTGCTATAACCTTGGAACCAATGTGGTATAGTAAAAGCATCAGCACTTGGTGGAAAGTCCACTAAGTTACTGTTTTCTGCTAATGCATATCTTAATACAGTGCCTTCTAGGCTTATTTGAAGAGAGTATAAAACTGGCAAATTATCAAAATTCATATTCAGTGAAGTCTCAGTACTTAACAGAACATAATACAGCAAATTATCATGCTTCTATTTAGTGTGTCTTTTTACCATTCACAGAATACAATTGTACAGTTAATAAAAGACACATGTAGTTGAAGCATGCCACTTAAAGGAACACTAAAGAACCATATGTTCAGGTTAATTTCCATTATTATAATACTTGTGATTTTATCTCTTTTCCTACTGGTCTCTTATGGGATTGACTCAATTGACTTGCAAGACATATATTTATCAGTATACAAATACCAATACTTGCTAAAATTAATTCATATCAGTCAATCTTCATTGCTTAAAAGCCTAAGAATATTCTTTAATATTCTGAATATCCGAATATCCTTTGAGAATATTCATTGCTTAAGAGCTTTATAATAGCAAATTTTATGTATTAAATACACGAAGAATATGTTTATTCCATAAAATTTGTTTTCTTTTCTTCTTTTCTTTTTTTTTTTTTTTTTTTTTTTTTTGGGTTTTGGGTCACACCCAGCAGTACTCAGGGGTGACTTCTGGCTCTATGTTCAGAAATTGCTCCTGGCAGTCTCAGGGTACTATTTGGGATGCCTGGATTCAAACTACTGTCCTTCTGCATGCAAGGTAAACACCCTATTACCTCCATGCTATCTCTCCGGCCCCAAAAGTTGTTTTCTTATGCCATGTTCATTGTCAATATTGGCAATAATGTGTGGGGTTAGTGGAGGCACACAATTTACAGAGTGCATCTCATAGATAGCAGTTAGTTGCACATTGTTCTTTGAGAATTTTATTATATCCATTTTGATTTGTTGCAATACCATAGCTTTGTCAAGATTATCTATAAAATCATGTTGACTGCTAAACTTTGAATCATGCTTTTCTTAAGTTATTGGATATTAGCTGACATTTTAATTGCACTCCTGAATTTTTCATTCTATTACTTTGTTAAGTGCAGACACATTTTACTAAGAATAAAAAGGTGGTAAGCCAAACTGTATGTTATTTGACATTGTGACAGATTAATACTTGGGCATTAGACCAGTAGGACAATTAGACAGCTTAAATGTGCCCTACGTCGTAATGTCTATGAATCTAAAAAGTCACATTAAGACCTTTAATTTTTTAGTCTGTTGCCATTTTGCTGATTGAAATAAATCAAAGTATATCAGAGGATTTAAGTGGATTACAAGAAAGTTCATCACAATTACACATAATTCTAGAAAATTGGAATCCAGGGAATTAACTGTAAATTCATAACTTCTCTAACTAGGAAAGAGTATTTACAGTAGATTTCCTGAAGTGGTTGTTGAGATGTGACTAACTCTGATTCTTTGAGATATATGAAATCCTTTAGTAACAATAAAATTTTAGTCCCTGAAGTATAACTTGCAATGGCATGTAAAATAAAATTTAAATTCCACATGCCATGATATGCATGTAAATTATTTTTGTATTAAATACCATAATTCATAGCTTTCTTAGAAATAGACAAAATCACATTAATTTTCATGTAACATTATTAAACCATGTTTTCCATCATTCTGTGTGACACATTATAAAATCTTTTTAGTGGCCAGATATATCACTTATATATAGGAAGTGCTCACATGTTAAATACTGCACCAAAATATTAAAAGCAATGTGAATATTGTGTAATGTAGGTAATGGATCCCCAAATGGATTGAGTCACTACCTAGTGGGCCATGACTCTCAATTTGAAATGTACTTATCTAAACTACCTATTGTCCAAACCAATTTAAATGTATTCAGCAGGTTGCTACCAAAAGGCACATGAAGTGTGTGGAGCTGAATTAGGTTGGTATATTGTCTGTAAATATTTCTGATTAAAATACATACATATTATAAGTTTGGGAAAAGAGGTCTTCTGATTTTCATCATCTCATCTCATTGGTTCTATGACATAGTCTTTATGACTCTATATTTAGAAGTACTTTCATCTATTATATAAGCTCTGCATAAATCCAAATAAATTTAATTTCCCAAGTTCATTGTTGAATGACTCATGTAACTACCACAAAAATTTCTAGCAATATTCATATAGCCGCCATTCCTCAGCAAAGGAGCTTAACAAAGTAGTTTATGTGTACTGGTCACTAAGAATAAACTTTTTCCATTAGACTTTAACTTAGTTTTAACTACTGTATCTATAGTTCTCTGTTGTGAATTCCACCTACACTAGCAGTTGGGTATGAAGAGTAAATTTGCTTTATAAAATTGTATATATCATTATGTATTGGTATGAAACATTTCACTAAGAAAGTCAACAAGAGGGTGGGGGGAAAATCAAGAAGAAAAAAATTGAGATATACCTTAAAATAGGATAAAGTGAGTGGTTAAAAATATTCAGATCTTCATTCATGCAACAAACTAATAGAATGCACCTTACTATTTCTGTTTGACCAATGACATTATATTTTGAAGTAATAGATACCACTGTAATAATAATTTCCCTACATTGTGACCTCTGTGGAGATAGGCATAGTCAACAGTGTTGGCAGACAGGCAATCTGCTTCCCACATATTCATTCATATACTCAAAAGACAGCTAATGAATGTGGGGCAAGCTTGATGTTAGCATGAAGAACTGGTACAGCTGTCCTAGAGTGTTTCCTTTTAGAGTCACTTGATTTTAGAAGGTTTTTGATTTGACCAGGTTTTAGAAGATCAAAAAGACTAAAAGAAGTCAAGTTGACAGGCTATTCAGATAAAATATCAGATGTGATAGAATTGAGATTTGAAGTATTTGTGGAAGAAGATAATGGTATCGAAAACATAACAAAAGAAGCAACACATTAAACCAGGAAGACATTGAGAATAGGATACATTTTAGAACTGGAAATTACATTGTATTTACAGAAGTGGCAAACAGGAATATGAAGGGCATAAGGGCTCATCTTTAAGATCCCAAAAATTTTGGGGGGAAAGCTAAGATCAAATTTTTACTGAAGTTCATGGAAGAGTTTAAACTGGGCATGGGGAAGGATGATCTCACTAAGCTATTAAATTTTTCATGCTACCAAAAATAAATTTTTATTCTTGTTAATCATTAAATGGGACTCAAAGTAAGTGAAACATGAAACAGTGGCAACATATAAAATCAGGACATCTCAAAAATATCATAAATTTGACAAAATCATAAACAAAATGATACTCTGAATTGTCTCAGTCTTAAAAGTGATGCCAAAGTCTTAATTCTTAAGAATTGCAGTACCTAAAACTTAAATATTCATGATAATTATCCTGGATATATTACTAAAGACCACCTGAAAAGAAAGATTTTATTACTGGGAAATATAAGCTCTTAGTACTTTTTCTGGACTAAAAAGAAATAATTCATTGATCACATAGGAGTAAAATCAAACAATACACTGAGATAAAAATAATTTTTCAAAAAAAAAGAATAATTTTTCTAAAAATAAAAAAAAATTTGATCACATAGACATTCAATTATTAGGTAAAGATAACTTAATGAAAACTTTGGATATTGAGCTTTCTGCTCCATTGTCTTTAATTCAATAGAACGAGCAAACAAAAACAAACAAAAACAAAACCAATATTTTTATTCTGTCCCATTTTGACTATAAAAATGGTGAAAGTGAGTGCCTATGAGGTACTTAATTAGAGTTATAATTGCTAAAATGTAAGTGTATTACAAAAAATACTGGAAAGTTAGTATCAGAATGCAAAAAATGTGTTATCTTCCAGTTTTGTATGTCAGAGCTTGATACAATTCTAGGGGAATGGGTTGGGGTCAACTAACATCAGCCTCAGAGAACTATCTTTCCAGATACTACTGCAGGCAATGTTTTTCCTTCAGTCTTCTTGTTTTCAGAGCCTGCTTGATTTCTCGATTTGTAGCCTGATCCTTAAAAATCCACTTATTTTAAAAGCAGATTATTAGCGATCTTAAAACCACATCAAGTACTATGTCCTTTTTGTCAACTAAAATGCATTTCTATAGGGCCCAGGGATTAAAACACAACACCTTTGCAGAGGGTCATTATTCTGCCTACAACAGAGGCTTGTGCGAAGCAAATAAGCCAGGCCTCACTTACTGCTGAAAGTGGAGCCTTAGGGGTGTCTCTGGAAGCTGGCAGCACGGATCTATGTACAATAGGGTGGGAGGGTCTCAAAACTTGCTTCTCCAATCACCTCTGCTCATCGCAAACTGTTCAACAGTGATACTCTTAAAAAAATAGGAAGTAAACAAAGGAAAACATTTCAATGAGCAGCAAAAATCAATGAAGCAAACTGATCCAGTGTTGTTGCATCGATTTCCCCCACTTTAACTGCTCGTTGAGTCCTGTGTGCCCATCATCTGAGATCATTTCCTCCCTGTTCCTTTTATGTGTCTTCTGAGCTCTTCCAATCTCCTCCCTCAACTCTTTCAGGCTAATTGTGATTTACCAGTTTTAGTTCCAATTGATGGACTTATTGACTAGAAAAAGTAATCAGCATGTATACTGGTTTAAAAACTCTCTCCTGGAATGTTTTTCTTTTTTCAGTTTCTATGAAAAGCTTTTAGAATTTCATCTCTCACTAGTTCAATGTTTTCCTAAAATTTTTCTCAGTAATGAAGATGAAATTAAGTACAGTAACTAATGGAATTTTATTGCAGCAAAGTTTATTAACATAGGCAACTTGCTATCCAGATCACTTTTTCTTTGGAAAAAAAAAAAAAAAGAAATATTTCAATAGACAAACCTAATCTAACCAGAGTCTGAAAATGTTATTTGAAAATGGCCTTATCATTTGAATAGATAGATAGATTTTCAGATGAATTACATTAAAGAGGAAGATCGATATTATGATTTTGCATTATTTAAAAATTAATTTGACTAGTTCAGTAAAATTAAATTACTACTATTTAAGTAAAATGTGAATTACTCAGTTTCTAGTTTTATTTTAAATATGATGTGATCTTTAACAAGTTTTTAAGCATTTGTACAAAATAATGTTTAAATTATCTAAAATACATTATGTCACATTAGTATTTATCTTATTCTTAAGACATTTCCAAATATTAAAAAAATTTATTTCTACATATTAGATACTCTTAGTTTTTGCTTAATTTTAATGCTTTATGATATGTCATCAAAGCATTAAAATTTATTAATATTTTGTACATTTTAATACCTATTTGAATAGAATTAGATGCTGTAAGGAAAGTAAAATTACAACCCCCAAATAGATAAAAATCTTTTATTTACTTAATAGATAAATAGATAAAATTGAATAGACTGCATTGAATAATAATACCCATTCAAAACAGACAATTGAAATAAATATATTCTGAACACTATTTTTAGTAATGCACTTCCAAAGATTTATGATTTTTATTAAAAATTAACATTGGTATTATTACATGTACAATCTATAGAGTATTCACATTATCATTTGTAAAAATACTAATATAAATGACTAACATATTTTTAAGCATTAGATAATTATTTTTTATAATATACCACAGTAAAAATAATGTATTTCCTTTATTATGATATAGTGATGAGATTTAGATGCTGATAATTAAAGATGTTGGTGTGGGACAAATATTATATGTAGATACTAACAAAGAAAAGGTCTTTTAAGATTAGTGATAAAAGGTCAAATAAATCCATTCCCTTTAATAAATTTGTTATTCATATGAATATGTATAAAATAAATGTATACATTCAGTTTAAATTTTCAACTAAAATATGAAAACAATCAAATTTAAATTATTTTTTAGTTTTCAAATCTGTACTAGATATTTTCCATTTACTTATTTCATTTTCTAGAGGCTAACAAAATAGTTCAATGTTCTAAATCATATGCCCTGCATGCTGATGGCCTCATTTAACCCTTAGTTAGCACCATTAAGAATGAATTCCAGGGCCAGAGAGATAGCATGGAGGTAAGGCATTTGCCTTTCATGCAGAAGGTCAGTGATTTGAATCCTGGCATCCCACGTGGTCCCCTGAGCTTGCCAGGAGCGATTTCTGAGCATAGAGCCAAGAGTAATCCCCGAGTGCTGCCAGGTGTGACTCAAAAACCAAAAAAAAAGAAGAAAGAAAGAAAGGAAGGAAGGAAGGAAGGAAGGAAGGAAGGAAGGAAGGAAGGAAGGAAGGAAGGAAGGAAGAGGGAAGGAAGGAAGGAAGGAAGGAAGGAAGGAAGGAAGAAGGAAGGAAGGAAGGAAGGAAGGAAGGAAGGAAGGAAAGAAAGGAAGGAAGGGAAGGAGAGAAGAGAGAGAGAGAGAGAGAGAAAGAAAGAAAGAAAGAAAGGAAAGAAAGAAAAGAAAGAAAGAAGAAAAAAGAGAAGAAAAGAAAGAAAGAAAGGAAAGAAAGAAAGAAGAAAGAAAGGAAAGGAAGAAAGAAAAGAAAGAAAGAAAGAAAGAAAGAAAGAAAGAATGATAGAAAGGAAAGGAAAGAAGAAAGAAAAAGAAAGAAAGAAAGAAAAGAAAGAAAGAAAGAAAGAAAGAAGAAGAAAAATAAAGAAAGAAAAAGAAAAAGAAAGAAAGAAAGTGAGAGAAAAGAGAAAGAAACAGACAAAGAAAGAAAGAAGGAAAGAAAGAATGAAAGAAAGAAAGAAAGAAAGAGAAAGAAAGAAAAAGAAAGAAAGAAAGAAAGAAAGAGAGAAGAGAAAGACAGAAAGAAAAAAGAAAGAAAGAAAGAAAGAAAGAGAAAGAAAGAAGAAAGAAAGAAAGAAAGAAAGAAGAAAGAGAAAAGAAAGAAAGAAGAAATAAAGAAGAAAGAAAGGAAAGAAAGAAAGAAAGAAAGAAAGAAGAAAGAAAGAAAGAAAGAAAGAAAGAAAGAAAGAAAGAAAGAAAGAAAGAAAGAAAGAAAAAGAAAGAAAGAAAGAGAAAAAAGAAACAAAGGAAGAAAGAAAGAAAGAAAGAGAAAAAAACAAAGAAAGAAAGAAAGAAAGAGAGAGAAAAAGAAAGAAAGAAAGAAAGAAAGACAAAAACAAAGAAAGAGAGAAAGAAAGATAGAAAAGGAAGAAAGAAAGAAAGGAGGGATGGAAGGAAGGTAGGAAGGAAGGAAGAAGGAAAGAAAGAAAGAAAGACAAAAACAAAGAAAGAGAGAAAGAAAGATAGAAAAGGAAGAAAGAAAGAAAGAAGGAAGGAAGGAGGAAGGAAGGAAGGGAAGGAAGGAAGGAAGAGGAAGGAAGGAAGGAAGGAGAAGAAAAAAAGAAAAAAGAAAGAGAAGAAAGAAAGAAAAAAGAAAGAAAGAAGGAGAAAGAAAAAAGAAAGAAAGAAAGAAAGAAAGAAAGAAAGAAAGAAAGAAAGAAAGAAAGAAAGAAAGAAAGAAAGAAGGAAGGAAGGAAGAAAGAAAGAAAGAAAGAAAGAAAAAGAAAGAAGGAAGGAAGAAAGAAAGAAAGAAGAAAGAATGAATCCCAAGCACAGCCATTAAGAACTGCATGTAAAAAAAAGAAAAGAAAAAAACTGTGTGTGCCTATCCCTGATATATTTTATTCATTATCATTTTTATGTAAATGCATTTGCCACATTCACTACCTATTTGCTGAGGAGGTAATTTTTTTAACTTTGATTCTTCTTCAAAAGCAGAAAAGTAATTTTATAAACATACCTTATTCTTCTATCTATCAGGAAGTTAAATCCTCTCAAATGCAATTTTGAAGCCTACCAGAATTTTATGCTAATTTGAAGTACCCTTATCTGCATTTAATGGGGTATAGTAGTGCTTTTAGTTGTAATCAAAGTAATAAAGATTATAACACCAAAATAATTTATGTCTAATATAAGAAAATATGATAGAAGAACCATCAGGAAAGTTTTGATTATTTTGTTGAAACATGTATGTCCAAAAATATGACTTAAATGTATTCTCCATGGAATGATCACTGTTAACTTATGAAATAAATGTCCATAGTCACATTCTGGCTCTTATATACTTTTATTCAGCATGAATTGTCTCCTCACTTTCTTGTGGTCTATTTCTCAGCACTACTTAACCTTCCAGCCTCAATTTTTGCTTTTGTGAAGAGGGATATAAAATTAAAACCAGGAATCTGATGTGTATAAATTAATCTCTCCTGAACAGTCACAGTCTCTTTTCCTGCCACATTACAATTTTCATGTATCAATCACTAGTTTCATATTTAAATTGATTTTGCAAGATTCCTTGAGTCATAGAGAGCCTAGTGTCTGCTGTGTAGGATAAAGCCAACATCAGAATGACAGTAATCTGCCCTTCAGGGTAGTTAATGTTTCTGGAGATATATTCTGTTGGTCTTTGAAATATATCTTTTGTAATGAGAAAAAGTGTTGTTGCATTCAAATGTGGCTCATATTTTTATTATTATTTTGATCTATAAGCAGAAACAAGAATTATATATTTATATAGTAATTAAAGGTCCAGAGTTTGAAAATATTTTGCTCATAACCTGTTGCTTGAGTGTCTTAATTAAAAGTACTTACATCACAGAAAAAGTCTTTTGAAAAAATTTACACTAAAAAGTATAGGTCAATTTGTTAACATGATAAAGTGACAACAACAAAACAGAGCATAATGCTAAATTATTTGAAACTATTTGATGCAATTTATTTATTGCAGATAAATATGCACAATAAAGGTTTTAAACAACAACAACAATGTATGTGCATTACTTCTAACATTTGCTATGGGTTGCTTATGTGACTTTTGTCTTCGCTGTGCATGGCTTATTTCTGTGACAACTTTACATGGAAAGTTGGCCAGGGATAGAGCCTGCTGGTTCAGAGAAGAGAGCAGAATCTCCTCTGAAATAAGTGTTTTATCTTTAAAGGGGCTAGATTTTGCTTTCTCTCAGCATGGATGGGGAACACAAGCTTTCAAGGGCAAAAGAAAAAAGAGCTCAACCTATTGAGACTTAGCCTAGTATCCCTTCTGCCACATTCTAGTCATCAAAGAGAGCCCAGTTTCAAGGGGTATAGACATTGTATCTACATCTTGACAGTACTAGCAGTGCAGTTGTATTCTGAGGGACACTAAAGGATTTTATATTCTTTTTTTTTTTTGTAACTTATCCATATAGTTTGTGTGTGTGTTTCCCTTAAGTTTTGTCTTTCATTGATTTTCAGTTTCTTTGTCTTAGAGTATTTTGTTAATTTTTAATTTAAAATATGTTATTATTATAGAATGGTCTTTTCATAGTACATTAAGAAATTAGCACCCAACACAATTCATTAGTACAAAATGCTTTTTAGAAAACAATTTGAGGTTGATCTCATGAATTGTAAAGCAAACTGCAAAATACAGATGCATTTGCCTTTATATTTGATCAACAGTAATGACAAATACATGAATAAATATTCTCCTAAAGATTTTTAATAAAGTACATTGTGGAATAGCTGACAGAATAACCAGAATATGATGACAAGTGGATTTTCCTAAATACATAACATTTTGGTATATTTCAGATTCTATTGATATACATATATTAGTACTTCTGAAAAAATAGTTAAAATGCATGCCCTTTTATCACTGATATTTATTTATCACTGATATTTATCAGTGATTTATCACTGATATTATTTTTTATTTTTATTTTTTTTTTTTTTTTTTTTGGTTTTTGGGCCACACCCGTTTGACGCTCAGGGGTTACTCCTGGCTATGTGCTCAGAAATCGCCCCTGGCTTGGGGGGGACCATATGGGACGCCGGGGGATCGAACCGCGGTCCTTCCTTGGCTAGCGCTTGCAAGGCAGACACCTTACCTCCAGCGCCACCTACCCGGCCCCAAATCACTGATATTATTTTTAAGTTATCTAGATAACTTTTAAGTTATCAAGATAAGCTTGTCTATGGATTCTAAAATTTATAATATTAAAGTTAATAGGTGTATCACATATTCATCAAAAGAGCAGAATTTAATCCCTTTAATTAAAAAATTCTACAATCAAGTATTCATATTCTGCAAGAAAAATACACATAACATATAATCTTGTACTGAATTTTAGTCATGTTTTAAATTTACCACTAAATAAATTTTGGTCTTCAAAAATATCTGGTTAGAGGGTGAAATACTCCTGGAAGTGCTCAGAAATTTGGAAACTTACTTAAGATTCACTTATGGCCTATCAGTATGAGAGGTCTTTACTGGGTGACAACTAAGTGGCTGCTCAGTGGACAATGAAGAGTTGAGGATCCTGCACAGGGTATGTTTTATAAGGCATGTTTTTTAATATTTTTGTTACATAACTTACTGCCTCACAGTTTTCTTGATGAATTTTGGGTAAGAAATTTGTAAGCAAGGTAGCAAAAAATTAATTAAGGGCATTCTCTATTTCATAAGATGATCTGGCTATTTTATGTATGTTAGCACTTTTATTGTCTATTATGATCTTCTAACATTAATTCTTATGTTCCATTGGCAGATGAATAAATTAAAATAGATAATTATTTTCATAGTCACTCAAATACTAAGTGGCAATGAATGTTAAAATTATAGTTTGGGAAGCTGGTAACCATGTGTAGTTCCTTAAATAACTTCATTTGAGTAGAGTGTATAGAAGAAATAAATATCTCTAGTCTCTTAAATCCCTCTGGGACTATGGCCTATGACTGATTGTTTAGGTACATTCCACCAGATAGCAGGCTGTATATTCTACATATAATGAAGTTTTAATCCCTAAAATTAATGAGGGAGTAGCTATTCTTAACTCACCTGAGGGATTTGAGGCTTAGAGCTATGATTTTATAAGTTCCACAAATTGTACATGAGTAACAGTTATATATGTTGGAAAGCTAAATCTGTTATTTTAAAGTTTACCTCCTTAAAGCAAGTATTCACAAGAGATATAGATGAGCCTGAGTTAGAGTTGGGTTGACAGGAGTTCCTTATATCCTCTTCCAATTAGACTGAGGTTTAGTGGTTACTAAATATGTTAAAATAGTGCCTGCCCTGTGGCAACAGGATCCATACCCCCACCCCAAGAACAGAGCCTGTGGAATGCACATCAATGGAGTTAAGCTGACCTTCCCCTCAAAGGCAGAGTCTGATCCTCACCAGCCACAGGCACTGCAATGCAGGTGCCATCCCTACCCACTGGCCTCACTGTGCCAGGTCCCACACTGCCCAGAAGAGCAGTCTGCAGAATGTAGCAAGGGAGATAAGCTAATTCCACTCCATTAGAGTGGCTCCAGTCTGTGGTCATGCACTTACTTTAGTTCAATAGTTTCTTCCATGGGTAGCATTTGTGTTTTAGTCATTGTTTCTTTTGAGGTGCAAAAGCTCTCAATTTAATGTAGTTGCACTTGTTTATCTTTGCTTCCACTTATTTGGATAATGGTGGTTTGTTTTTTAATGCTTTTAGTCTCAATATCATGGAGTATTTTACCTAGTTTTCTTCTATATACATTATGATGTCAAGATCTGCAGTTCATTTTGACTTGACCTTTGTGTATGGTGATAAAATGAGGTTTTATATAGAGAGTTCACCTTTTTGCATGTGGTTTAACAATTGTTTCAATATTGAAAGGGATTTGCTTGCTGTATTTTTTTTTTGCAATTTTTGCCCCTTTATCATATATTAATTGTGTATCTTGGGAACATTCTTTGAATACTCCAATAGATGCAATTTATTTGAAATTATTCCATTACCATGCTGTTTTACTGACTATTTCTTTGCAATAAAATTTAAAGTTGGGAAAAGTGATGCCTCCAATATTCTTTTACCTAAGTGTTGGTTTAGATATCCATGGGTATTTATTGCTCCAAATAAATTTAGGAGTGTTTAATACACTTCTTTGAAGGATGTCATGGGTATCCTTTAAAGAATTGGATTAAATCTGTACAGTGCTTTGGAGAATGTTGCCATTTTAATGTTGTTAATGCATTTATTTCATTGAGTTTTGTCACTATATCCCACCACTTCCTCTGGGCCTTGCAGATTTCTTGTGACAGTTCTTCTTTAAATCTTAACTATGTTCCTTTGAATGTAATTTCCCTTTTTGATCTCGCTGCTTTCAGTATTCAACCCATAGATATTGAATACCCATAGGTATTCAACCATAGATTATAGATATTCTATGCCATAGATAGCTATGGGATTTGTCATTGTGACTAATATGTGTCTTGGGATGATGTTCTTAGCATCTCTTTTAGTTGGTACTCTTTAGGCATGCAGGATTTGGTTGCATGCACTTTTTAATTTGGGGAGTTTCTCTGCAATGATGTCCTTGACAATTGATTCTTCATGGTAAATTTTTTTCTTGGGTCTCTTACAACTCCAATGATTCTTATGTTTCTGTTGAGTTTATCAAAGATGACTACTTCCATCTCTTTATGTAATGAGAATTTTTTTTTCAATATCTGATTTTTTTGTTTTGTTTTGTTTTTGGGCCACACCCATTTGACGCTCAGGGGTTACTCCTGGCTTATGTGCTCAGAAAATAGCCCCTGGCTTGGGGGGACCATATGGAACGCCGGGGGATCGAACCGCGGTCCGTTCCTTTACTAGCGCTTGTAAGGCAGACACCTTACCTCTAGTGCCACCTTCCCGGCCCCTAATATCTGATATTTTGTTTTAAGTATCTTTTCTAATCTCTTCTATTGTATGGGAGTTCAGCTCACCTCAGACACTGTTACTCTGCTGGACAGACTTTCCAGTGAGGTTTTCATTTGCCTATCATTTTCAGTCCTTTTATTTCAGTTTGAAGGCTTCTCATTTTTACTTAAATATCTTCATTATTCTCATTTGCTATTCATTCAGTTTGTTCCATGCTTTCTTTGATTTCTATGAGGATACACCACATTTCTTTATAAACTCCTTATCTTAGAGGCTAAATAGGTGGTTTGAACTTTTTGGGCCATTAGAGCTGCAATCTTCATTGTCTATGCATGATAGAAGCCTACATTATTTCTCTATAGTCACACTTGTAGTGCTGTGTTTTCTAAGTGTTGTACTTGGGTTCACTGCCTTGCACTTGCTAGCCTAGTACAGACTCTGGTTTGGTCCCTGTTGTCCTATATGGTCCCCCAATTCAGGAGCGATTTTTGAGTGCATAACCAGGAGTAACCCCTGTGTGTCACTACCGGGTGTGGCCCAAAACCAAAAGAAGAAAAAGCAAAAAAAGAAAAGGAAAGAAAAGAAAAGAAAAGAAAAGAAAAGAAAAGAAAAAAAAGAAAAGAAAAGAAAAGACATAGAGCTGGAGCCATACATAACTCAGCGGTAGGGCTTTTGCTTTGCAACACGACTGACTCAGGACTGACTGTGGTTCCAACCCCCAGCATCCCATATGTTTGCCCAAGCCAGGAACACAAAGCCAGAAGTAAAACCCTGAGGAGTCACCGGTATGACCCAAAAACAAAAAGAAAAAGTAAAGTCAATATGTTGATAATACCCAGACAATAGAGATGAAAAATGGAAGGACCATTCCATGATATGAAGCTTAGCATAAAGAGTCGTGAGCACAGTTAGAGAAATAACTATACTAACAACTATCATGACAATGATATTGAGTGAGAGAAATAGCATGTCTATTTGAAAGATAGGCAGGGAATGTGGAGGAGGGAGGTGGTAAACTCGGTGGTGAGAAGGTTGCACTGGTGAAGGGGTGTGTACATTTTATGACTGAAACCCAACTACAAAACATGTTGTAACTATGTGCTTACATAAAAATATTATTAGAAATAATAAATAAATATGGAATCTTTAAAAAGTTTAAAATAGCATGAAAAGTACAGTCCCAGAATCTGGAGCAGTATTACAGTAGGCAGGGTATTTGTCTTGCACATGCCTGACCCTGATTCAATATCTGGTATCCCAATATGATCCCTGAGCCTACCAGTAGTGGTTTCTGGGGGCAGAGCCAAGAGTAGTCCCTGAGTGCTACTGAGTGTGGCCTCAAAAAAAGTCTATAAATAACAATGCTTTGCTATATATTCCCCGTGTCTTCCAGAAGTGTTTGGCATTTAAAGATTTATAACACTTGTCTAATTCAATAATCTCAAACTTCCCCAAGATTTGTTAAAAAATCTTTTTTCTGCTATCCTTAAATCCCCAAAGGCATGATCCTTACATTATTGCACTTTAAAAACATAACTACTTGTCATGTTCTTTTGGATCTCTGCCCCTCACTATTGTATTCATTACAATAATAATTTTACAGTAAAAGATCTATTTGTTTATTTGCTATTATTTACAAAAGGAAAACAGTTTCTGGCATCTATTTTATAATAATGTACACAATTTAATCACTTAAATATAAAATATTTAATTTAAAATAAAGAAAATAATGTAACATTAAATATTTGTTTGAAAATCAAAATTATTTCTCATGACCATCATTTTTCTTATTTATTTTATTTTAACATATTTTAATAGTTTAATAGATTTTACTAGCATTTAGGAGCAAATCTAGAAAATAAATACTTATATATTATACAGTTGACTCCCATAAGTAAAAAAAAAAAAGTACTTTAAAAGCAAAAATGGGGAAAAAATTCTGTATTTCTTCCAAAAAAGAGAGAGACTATATTAGCTCATTTGTCAGGAATAAAATTTTGTATGTAATCTCAAGAATGTACTAATACTTGATCATAAAGAATTATATGAATGTTATGAAAGCTTAGAACCACTACTCATTGACTACTAAATTCTTTAAGTTGGTCTAAGAATTAACTATTTTTTATTGTACAAATTAGCAAGTAAAGCATATATCTTTAAGTATCTGAGCTAAAAAAAGAACAAACAAAAACTAAATGTATTTTTAACTTGCACCAGACTGAACTGAGACTACTTGGAGTTATGGGTGAATGGTGAATAAGAGGGTTCAGGAGGGAAGCAGACTCTGGTGTTGAGTTTAGTTTTGGAATGATGTAAGCCTGAAAATATCATTAACAGTATTTGAAACAACCTTAGCAAAATAAAAATAAAAGAGGTGGAGGTAGCAAGAAATTGAGCCACAAAGGTAATACAAGCTAAGTTGCTTGCCTTGTTTTCAGCTGATCTGGTTCAATCCCTGGTGCAACATGGTTCTCCTGAGCATCTACAGTTTTATCAGTGGATGTCTGCAGATAGTAAGATACTTGTACACTGGAGGTTCTGACTGTTTTGAGGCCTCCAAATGTCCCAGAATGACCTGGCTTATCCCCAGAATTGCTGGGTTCAAGGAATATCCACATCCATGGCCTTTGCATTGAATTGTTGACTCACTGTCACTGAACCTTTGAAGAGGTTCTTTGGACTCCTAAGCACTGGTTCAGTGAAGCTCCCTAAAAAAAATAAAAAATAAAATAAAATAAATGCACATTTGGATTTCTTCTCTTAGGAAACAGAAAAAAAAACAAAAACAAACAAAAAAAAAACTAACAATTGCGACCAGAGAAGTAGCATGGAGGTAAGGCATTTGCCTTTCATGCAGAAGGTTGGTGGTTCGAATCCTGGCATCCCATATGGTCCCCTGAGACTGCCAGGAGCAATTTCTGATCATAAAACCAGGAGTAACCCCTGAGTGTCTCCGGGTGTGACCTAAAAACAAACAAAAACAAAAAAACAAAACAAAAAAAAACCTAACAATTATCTTCTGTCTCAAACTACAGACTTGAATTTGAGTAGGCAGGCATTCAGGAAGCTTTTAAATACATATAAAAATCCTTACTGATAGGGTCAGGGAAAAAACTAAAAAATTCTAGAGCTGGTGCCTAGCTTGCAAAAACCCAGAGTTTGATTCCCAGTACTGTGTTATCCTCCAAGCTGCACTGGCAATTGATACCTAGGCACTTAGCACTGAGTTTGTATGTTGTACAAAAGCAAAACAACAAATAATTTTTCTGGCGCTCTACTATAATGACACCTCGATTGATATCTGAAGTGTACATGGCCTCTTGTGGAAATGTCCAAAGCCCTATGTACCTGTATTTTCCTGCTTATGTCTTGATTTTACATGTTCTGCGTTTGTCCCTTTTTGTTGACATTGATATAGCAGTTTCTTCACATCACCCATTTATCTATTTTGTCTAGTAAGAAGAAATTTATTTATTTTTTAGAACTAGACTTTATAGTAGTTATTGAATCTTACATTAGAAAATGTACATCTTTGGGAAAGTTGTACTTTTTCTTTTATCCATTAATAGTAAAATTTGTGATTTGCAGCAGCCATTTCCTGTGATTCCCAGATAAATCCTGTTTTTCTTTTACTTTTTTTTTTATTTTGTGTGTGTGTGTGTGTGTGTGTGTGTGTGTGAGTAGTTATGGACAGAAGTATTTGACTTCTAAATAACTCAATTGTTACATTTTAAGAAGGAGTAACATGGTATAGTAAAAAGAGTAAAGTAAAATTGGAAACACTTGTTTTGTCTTTGACTTTCTCTAGCTAACTCACTCTTTGATTTGATATTTATTGAAGTGAAAAGTAAATAGTCTGATGTGTAAGAAAGACTTTATATGTTATAAATCATTGATTAAAATCTATTAGCTTTTATGATTTTTATAATGACTTAAAACAATATGCATTTGAGAAAGAAATAAACTTTACATGCAAGAAAGGACTTTAATGCTCTAAATTGATGTGCTGACTCTAGTAAATAGCTTTGATAATATAAAAATGGAAAAATCTGCTTGAAATTTTAGCTTCACAGCAGAAGAAAATGAATAGCATTCCTTCTGGTTTTCTCAAAGTTTGCTAGGGTTGTGTGGGGGAAGAAGACAAAAATAACATCTATTTAAGGCATTATATTAGACAAATGCTGATAAAATATTTCAATATATCTCAATATTTCAATATAGAACACTTTGTTTTTCTCTTATTTCTTAAAAATCAAATCAGCAATATGTGTGATTAGGTTTTGCTCTCTTCACTCTGCCAAAATGAATGATTTTTACTAAACTAAAATCTAAAGTGTTCTCTTTGATAGTAGAAACGTAGTTTCCAATAAAAGACAAGAAAAATGAACACATTGTAAGTTCTACTGCTAATACCACAAAAATTGGATACTTTAAAGTATATCTTAAATTAAAGGAAGAAAACAATATTCTCTGAGATTCTGAGGTTTCTAAAACTGTTTTTAGTTTTTATAATACGTACTTTCAAAACGAAGAAAGGAAATTCACTTTCTCTGAAAATACTGTTCCACTCGTGCCTATCCTTAATACATTCCATCATAATATAAATTACATTTGTTAATCATTGGCATTTCTTTAGAGGATTCATTTGAGTCATCAGGATTGGAAGTTTTGATTGCTCATGATGAATCTCTTTTAGCCTTTCTTGATTATTTTCTAAATTTGATGACAAACACTGTAACATGTCTCAGCCAATTAAGCTTGTCAACTTCCACTGTGGTCCCCAATCAAGTGTTTGACTTTGGCAATGACAGGAGCTCCTTATTAAAAGTCATGCTTCTTGGATAGAGATGTGGCAGCTAACATGTAGCTGATGGCAGACAAGACAGGCTGCATTCATGATAGCAATAAGTGGAAGGAAATCAATTTTGGGAGGAAATAACTCAAACTATTAGTACAGGCATATAATGAAGAAACTGATGATCATCTCTTTTATAGTTGACTGGATTTGATTCAATCTAAGTGAATATAATTTCATTTAAATAAAAGGTATGAAGAGCTGATAACATTATGGTTTTATGAGCTGTCTCTAAACAGATATCAAACAAGGATAAAGCAATTTATTTCAACCTAATTGTAGAACTTATGTCCTTAAATACATAAATTCTTGACAATTATTGTATGAATTTCAGATTAACTTTGATTATTGGAGATCATTTTGAGTCATTTATGTAGTAGTTATAACCACATTCATAATTATTTTATTTTGATAGCTAAATTCCTGAATATAATCTATGTGATTAATAAATTTCAATGTAAGGTAAAAAATGTGAATCTATTAAGTAGGAAAGAATAAAATATTTATATAAAAATAATCTAATCTCAAGTTTTGCATTTTAGATTTTTTTATGTTCAAAACAATAAGGTCAGTTTCAAATATATAAGTATCCCAGGATACTTCCCTAAAGATTTAAAAGTGCACTCATAAAAGTTGTCAGTAGTTTTATTTTTAAATTTATATTTGTGTATGAATAACAACTTTTCATAAAAATGAACAGAAAAGTACCCTTTATTTTGATCACAAAATTAATAGGATCTGATCACTGAATTCAAATAACAGCACATTCAGTTGAATAAATAATTATATTTGTATTTTACCCTGATAAAGAAAAAATATTATTCTAGATATAATTTGAAGCACACTCAAATCTTCTTGTGATTTTTATTTTTTGAATTAATGCAAAATTCCCAGACCACATTGTTCTAAAATCAATGGGCTAACAAATACCAATACATGTGTTACTGTCACTAAAAAGAGAAAAATTGCATGCAATTTTGCAGAGTTTTGAGTTAGAAAATTTAGCAGAGTCAAGTATATAAATAATAGCCAAAGAGGAATATTATAAGATTATATGGGGTAATATTTGGAGATAATGGCAAAAGATATAAGTATTTGAGAAATATTTTAAATAACACCGTGCTTTATGTAAAGACAAATCTATATGCACAATGCAGAATTGTGTGCATATTAATTTTATGCATTCTTTCTTGTGAATTTATATTTTGTCAAAAATTCAGTTTTTAAATATCTTTCTTTGTAATTAAGTGATAATATATGAAATAAACTAAATGCAGTAAGGTTTTTCTGGGAATTAAATAAAATATGGATAATAAAACCCTGAAAATCAGTACCTTTAGTATATATTGAGATTGTTTGAGAAAACAAAGTTATTTTTTAATTCTCTACTTAAAACAAACAAAAGTATTGGGTAGAGAGATGAATAACTCAAAAGAATGGAAAACTTGCTTTGCATGCAGAAGGTCAGTATTTGATCCTCTGTAATGCTGTTTCCTGAGCTCTGCTAGTAGTAAGTTTCTTAATAACTCATTGGTATTAGCTTCACTGTTGTGCATGAACTCCAAACAAATAAATATCCAAAAGATATATGTAATGCTTTTAATTACAGATACATGCTAGCTTCATAACTTCTATCATTTTTCTTAAACTTTAAGACTCTGTGGTTATTATTTAACCTATTGGGAAATACAAACATTTCCATTTGGTTTTTCAAAAACATTATTTAGCTATGCATGCTATTTCATCCAAATTTTAGGAGCTTCAATGTATTTACCCATTACATTGCCTTGTACAAAGTATTTCTAGTCCACAACTTACATTGGCTACACTAATTAGAACATTTCACAAAGTGGGTGGACGGGGGTGTGGTGGCTTAAGTTGGGGCAGGTGGGAATAGTATTAGAATTTTCACACTAGTCTTTGATTTGACACTGTTTTACCACCAGATGTGCTGTCAAATTAGATTCTGCTTTTGAAGTAACCTGATGTTTTAGGTTTATTTTTTAAATATAAGGTTTTGCCCATTTGTATACCATAAATAGTACATAAGCAAGAACAATTCCAATTGATAGAGGTACAAATTTTAGGATAATTTATATTATAAAGAAAAATGTAACTATATGTATTTAATAACTTATGCCTATTCAAATGCATAATCATTCATATGTACTTTATTTCTACTTGAAAATATAAAATCATTTCTGTTCTATAATAAATATATGTATATCTAGATGCTTACCTAGATATACATACTAACAATTATTTTTGGTACGTTTAGCAGTTAATCCATTCCTCTATTTTTATATTTCTTGCTTTTGCAAAACCTTATCTTTAATGAATATGGAATAAGATTTGCTTTATGGGAAGACATATTGCAGGCCATTTGAATAAAGGAGATATTTTATTAGGGATATATATGTCATGGGGTCTATGTGTATCTATATGTACATATAAGCGTACACATATATGTATATATAGATACATATAAATGTACATATAGATACATATAAATGTACATATATAGACATATATGATATTTGTTTGTTTTCTTTTTCCAACCCCTGCAATTTCCTCAGCAAAGTCTGTTGGGGGATGACAATATTTAATGGCTTTTATTCCTTGAATTTCAGATTCAAGACCTCTTCCAGATGTTGCCCTGACCGGGAAGTGCACGCGGGAATGTGATGAATACGGCCACTCAGACTCGTGCTGGATGCCTGTCCGCACATCCCCGGAGAGGAAGAAGAGCCAGCCTAAACTCTCCACCTTCATGCCTGTTGATGAACGAGGTAGCCAGGAAAAGCTGGCCAACGGCGAGGCTGCCGTCATGGGTGACCGCAACAGAAACCTCCTAAACAAAAAGTTGACCTCCTCCTATGAGACCTTCAGTGCAGCTAGTTTCAGCAAGAATGAGGAAGCTAATCCTGAGGATATTCCCCTGACCAAAACAGGGGAATACAAGCCATCTCCTGTCAATACTCTCACTAGAAGAGAAGTGTACCTGTAGGCTAAACGAGCGACAGCAAAATTCTTTTTCCATAGGAGAAGAAGAATAAGGGGTGATGCTTATACAGCAAATGTTTTTGATCTAAACGAGGGGGCTACCAAAGAGACATAGCTTTGCCTGCCACTTCTGCCTCCAGATCAGGCCTTTAGTGATAATTGTTAGCCTGATTGTAATGTACCTATGTAGAAGTCATCCTTGTTACTTGCATGTCTAATCCCCTCACTGATTCCCGACACCCACTTTTCCTCTTCTGCAACCCTGTCCCTGCAAAAACAAAAACAAACCACAAAAAAAACACGAAAAACAAAAACAAAAAAGATGGTTGCAAGTTTCTTTTCATGGTAACGAGCCTGATTAGCAGAACACAACACACTTTCATCTTCCCTTAGCTGAAGCATGATTTTTAGTCACTTTGATTTAGTTTGAGTGTTATCCGGCTAGTCAATGACAATAAACAAACAAACAAATAAATAAGACAAAATTTGTTTTAGACTTAACTTCAGATTGCCCATCACCATACTGAAAAAACAAATCCCTCACAGTGAAACAATTTATAGAGTACCTCTAAAGACATTTTACCTATAGAGGACTCTGAAACATTTGGGGAAGATCAGAGCTTTAATATTCCAATCAAAAAAGTCAAATTTAAACAATATCCAGTTGATGATTGTTGTCTCAAGTTGCAGTATGTCATTCTTTTCAAGTCAGAAGCATTAACCAACTTCATACGTTCATTGACTATTATTAGTGTAAACACAATCTCGGTCACACATATGACACTGATTATAACTTGTAAAATATACATATCTATTTTTCTGAACAGCATCACTACTATCAACTAACTGGAACAATTGTGTCATTAGAAGGCCAAAGATCATAAGGCAGATCAGGGAACCGATGAAGTAGATTTGGTCTTGACAAGAAAATCTGTTCAACAACATAAGCAACTGAATCCATGCACTCGAAAAATCTGAGACTGGTTTGTTTTACTTTGTCTCTATATCCAGCAAACTTGTTTTTCTTTGTAAATGTACTTTATTTGGAAATGTAGAAAATGAAAAGTGAATGAAACCTCTGTGTATCATAATAGGTAATTTGTTTTAAAAAAGATTCAGGGAAGATTCCAGTTAAAAAAATTAATAAATATGTTGTGAATAGATTCTGGACAGAAAGATACATTGACACAGTCTTAGAAAAATGTCCACTTTTTCCATAATAGAAAGCAGGTTTTGCTTGCTAGTCTTATTATTCATATTTCAAGTGACCAATGGCATATTTTACTTGTTCTATGCACACTTTCATATGACACAAGTGCATTAATGTTGAATCCAGTGCAATACAGAACTATTTCAAGACAGCATTGCAGCAAGGTGACAGTTTGTTGCCAATGTGATTCAAACTTATTTAATATATATCATAAAACAAATTCAAAAATAAACAAAAATTAATTCTGGGAAGTAACATGTCTTAGTGTATACATCTCAAAGTTGGAAAACTATGCAGATTTTTTTGTGTGTGTAGTAGTGAGGAATATGAAGGCCAGAGAGATAGTAAATTGCCTTGCACACATCAACCTAAGTTAGATCCAGGGTGCCACATATGGCCCCCTGAATCCAGTCAGGAATGATCTTTGTATACAGAACCAGGAGTAAGTCATGAGAACTATTGGTCGTGGCCAAAAAACAATAAAAACTCAAAGAAATAGAATGTTAGTTAATTGTTCTATACAGGTTTATATAACAAAATTAAAATTTAACTTGGAATATTTAGACAAAAGTGACAATCCAGGAATAGAAATGGATAACAGGTGAAAAGAACAATCATTCTCCTCCTGAATATTATGACCTAAATAAGACATTTCCTTGATGGCACTCTAGCAAACTGTAAAAATTACAATGTAGCTTTGGATAGTTTAATGCTTTACAGAATTCCTTAGACTATAAAGTGAAGCATCCTGGGATATAGTTTGTAAATTTGCTCAGTCATTAAAATCTTTATCTTTAAAAACCACTTTTTTGATGGTGGTCTCTTTTGGGGGTCATTTCCTTAAAAATCATTTTCTAAATGGAGTTTTCTTTTAAGTGTTAGCTTATGTATAGTATTTAGGATGAAAGAAGGTATGTAATTGAAACAACAGTGGACTAAAATATCAATAATTGAACATGGTTATGTTTGATTATTATTTACATTATGAAAAGATGCAATTCTAGTTCTTTGTTAGGAAACTGCATTAAAGCAGTTCTGCCTTGTATAATCTGTAAGTACCTATTAAGACAAAATGCTTCTAAAGATACTTATGAAATGTATACATATTTTTCTTGCACGTTACAGAAGAAATACTCAATTGCATAACACAGATGTTGAACACAATTTTTATGTGTTTTTTTTTTCTTTCATGAGACACTTCCAACCATTAGGTAGCTCATTTTACTCTATCTTAAAAACCCTCTGTTTTCTATAAAGCTCATATGGGTCTTAGTGGATCTTCCGAGTAATTGGATTCACATGCCCATAAGTTATTTTCACCACATTCAAGACAGATTTACCATTGTCATTTAATTTGTGAGCTTCTCTTTAGAACTAAAATGGGTGTGAAAGAATAAAATTCAGTGTACTGTAAGTATTTGCAGTAATTCTAGTAGAATTAGCTATCATAACATGTTTATTATATAATGAGCTGGCATGACACAGAAATATATTTTGTGTTTGTATGACTTTTATTTTGAATAGGTTAAATCTGGTGCCACTCCATATAGAGTGCTTTTGAAAAAAAATCAATAAAAAGAAACAAAAAATAAATAAATGAGTGAATGCAAAATAAGCAACTGTGCCTTTTATACCTGTTGTTATGGTAAAAAAAAAAAGGTTGTTGGGTTTGGACAATGAGGGGAAATGGGCTATTCCCAACTTTTTTGATCTTGTATATTTATCCATGTTTATTTTCTGAAAATGATAAATAATATATTAAAATTTGCCTTCTGACAAACTCAGACAATGGACCAGTCTTAAATATTATTTGCCCATAAAGCAAAATTATGACATTAATATGGGCTGCATAATACCTATGAGAAGGTTATAACACATATTGTAATAGTTACTCAGAGAGATTTCATCAGGGTTGAAATCAGTCCATTTTTCAAAGTAAAATATTGACTTAGAATTTCTATTTTCTATTTTTATTATGATTTTTCTTTTACCTGCTGTTTCAATTCTGTTGCACAATATATAAAGCATTCTTGTTTCTGTATACAAAAATATCAAGTGAACTTTGCATGCATATACATTAGGACACATTTATAAATTAATGAGTAACTATATCAATTTATGTGTATTAAAACGCCTGTAAGATTCAGTCTAAAATCCAATGTTTGCTCTGAAGCTCTAGGTATCATTTTTGTATGGTTTCTGACTGGCCTGCTGCCTGCGTTTCAGAAAACAAAGAAGGCATTATTTTTATGGGAAGTGGAACTAAGATGGTACTGAAGATACCTGACTGAAAGATACCCTAGGGAGCTGTCTTATAGGAAAATAAATTTACTTAAACACACAGACCAGAAGACATTTGCAAGAATCAAAGAGCCATCCTAATATTGTCATGAGAATCCTGGAGACCTAAATAAGTTAATTATATTTTATCAGTGGTAAATGTATAATATGCTCTTCAAGGAAAAATTAAAAAAAGTGAAGATAAGCATGAACATGTGAATTAAGGCTTGCTAGTTGTGACCTAGACAGAGCTTCCCATAACATCTGGAGGAAGGCATCATTTTCCCAGCTTACTAGGGTTTACTTTCAGACAATATTTCTTACATTTTAAAGCACTTGCATTCAGTGTGGTACGACCTGTTTGTAATGTTAATCATTGACTATTGTTCTGCTACTTGGATGTTGATAGTGAAGCAGAGAACAATTTATCATCGTTTAATATGAGTCACTATGCACGAAACTATGCTAAACATGGCGAAATGTATTAAACACTCGTCCAACTATTTATGAAATATTTTACATAATTTAATTTGCTTTTGTACAGTTTTATGTAAATAAATTGCTTGTCACTTTTTGTCTCTGCAAATTAAAATATAACATGGTCAAATGATTTCACACTTGTAAGTCTAGTTCTCTGTTGGCAGGTCATTCCATTCTGATTGGACGAGAAATGTCTGGATGTATGGACCTGTATGATGTCAAATGGTCACTTTCTGTGAAATTAAGACTAAGAAAGATAATGTCTTAGTAATCATCAACATGGGTGGGGAGGTAATAATATGTAGCTGCAATACTTTCACTGATCAGGAAAGTGAAGTTTGATTTTTCAGTTTCATCAAAATAATGTCTAAGACAATTGCATAGGTGATTTTTATTTCTTAAAGTATATAGTAGAAGAATATCTCATGTTTTATCTAAAGATAGCTTTTTCAGGTGTCATCCAGAGAAGTTTTACATTTAAAATAAAATAAATGATAAGTCAGGGGCCGAAGCAGTGGCTCAGCAGTAGGGTGTTTGCCTTGCATGCGGCTGACTTAGGACAGACTGTGGTTTGTATCCTGGAGTCTAATTTGGTCCCCAAACAAGAAGCAATTTCTGAGCGCATTGGCAGGAGTAACCCCTGAGTGTCTCCAGGTGTGGCCCCAAAACCAAAATAAATAAATAAATTATCAGCCAAAAGGTACCATTAGAAAACAAATATTATATTTTAATTTTAAGAAGTGCCACATACAAAGAATTACACAAAAATATTTTTGTGAAATGTAACGATTAAAATGAAAAGCAAAAACAAGACATTTTGATTAACTCTTAATAATTGATGATTTTTTTATCATTCCATTTTTTTCACTAATAGTCTTTATTTAACTATTTCATTCACTCTGTTATCAATTCAGGCCCCTAATCATTATGTTTATTTTCTGCCTAAATTTTATCTAATCAAACAAGTAACCTATTTCCCTATTTTTTCCAATTCCTCATTCATGACCTTCCAATTACAACTTAAAAATAAAAGAGCATACATGTTAAAAATAGAAGTAAATTGCATGACATGTTAGTTCTATGTCATAATACTGCCTAAGTCTACATATGAAGAAAATATTCTTCCACTTTCTCTGCTCATTTATCAAAATATTTTAGGTGAAATTATAGTTCTTAAATAAAATATTTTTTGCACATTAAATTTGGCTTACAGTCTTTCTTCTTTAAAAAAAGATTATTATTATTATTATTATTAGGGGGCCAGACTCACAGTGCTAGTAGGGCATTTACTTTGCATGTGGCTGACCCAAGATGGACTCAGGTTTGATCCCCTGAATTCCATAGGTCCCAGAAGTGATTTCTGAGATTAGAACCAGAAGTAGGTCCAGAGCGCTTCTGGATGTAGCCTCCCCAAAAAACAATAAAACAAATTAAAAAATGATTAAGTTTCAGAGTCTAATGAACTATAAGATTAAAAAATATGTGCATATGAATTTTGGCTTTTTTGGTTTTAACAGTTAAAGCCAAGCACTGTTGTATACATTAAACAAAGTGTACTTAATAATATCTCTACTTAAAAAATTATCTTTATTTAGATTTGACATACATTTTCCCTTTACTGTAAATTTTAATTTTTGGTTAAAACATGTAACCAAAATTACAAAATTTAGAAAGAAATTTGTCATGAAGACTTAAACAGAAGTTAGGTGTTTACTTCTAAGGTCTCTATGTGATTATTCTAAAATTTCTAAAGATATTCCAAAGTTATATTGAATGATTTAGGACTTGTGTGAGCAAAAATATCTAACAATATTTCCACAAACTGTGATTTACTTCTTTATATTACAAAACCCCACAATGTTCTTTTTTTAAATTCATTTTTAAATCTTGGTGTCACAAGATTTAACCAAGGAGACTCTGACTCTTTGTTCAGGAAAGAATCTTAACCAGACTTCAGAGTACCTTTGTGATGTTGTGAATCAACCAGAGCAAACTACATGCAAGGAAAGTACCCGATCAAGTTTCTCCATGATTCTAATAAAAGATGTAGAATTCAATTCGTTAGTCAAGTCATAAATGAAAATGGAGTTTACTTTCATGCTACACCACTCAAATTTAATAAACTTTGAAGACAAAAATTTCATCTATAGTTTACATACCAAAAACTTTTGCCATGATTTTGCAAAGCAACAATATAAAGGAAGCTTTAACCATTCCCCACTCTGCTTAACCCGAATAAATTAAGCAATTAGTAAAGGGGGAAATAAAGGTCACAGAAATGGAGGTATTATTTACCCAGATTGCTAGCTAATATCTTCAATTGACACTAAACAAAACATCCTGACAGTAATTATAATGTGTAGGAATTCAGAAAGGATTTTAAAGTAAACTAGCCTAATATCTTCCTGTTGAATATTGACTTAGGCTATGAAGGCAAAAATAGTCACTCCTGGTTTTGAAACCTGGCTGATCGAAGCCAATAGTAGAAATACTAGCCAAAACTAACCAAATGTATGCCAAAATTTATCTTGGTTTGAAAAAACAAATTCACAAACATTTATTTACAAAGGAGTTTTGGCCTCCCATTTCTTATTTTTGATCTTTCTGTGTCTCCCATCTCAAAGTCTTTTATCATATTCATGACTTTTGCTTAGTGTTTTTCCCCTTTCAAAAGCAAATGTAGTTTTCCCTGAAGGTGGAGGTATGTTCAGTAGTTATCCTACAGCTAGGGGAATTGCAACACAATCAGCTTCAGTTTAATGGAAATTTATAATATCACTCCTGGAACTCTTAGAGTGAATTGGAACTGAACTTACATTTGTTTATTTTCTCTTATCTTTGTCTCTACTTTCATACTTTTTTATAGCATGCATAAAGACAAGTTATTAACCAAAATAATATACATCTTCTAAGCCCAGGAAATGAGCAAAGGATATGAATGTAAATGTAGCAAGCTAAGAATGTTTGCTTTACATTAGCTTGAAATTTATTTTCCCTGTTGTGCTTCTGTTAAGGGTAATTTTTATTCATTGGTTGAATTGAATATGTATAAGTCACAGAAAATAATATTGTCTATTAATGAATCTGCTCTGGAAAAAATATGGATTTTAATTATTTAAACGCTTAAGTGTTCTCATCCTCATTGTTTTCAAATGATGCAAAACAAAATTATATTTTATTTTAGGTTCTTATTTTTTTCTTTTTATTGAAAGTTATGATTTAAATGATTTGTTACCAGAAAAGTCATAGGAAAGCTGCAAAATGTCAATAGAAAAATGGCAGATGTATTCTTAGGTATTAGAATTAGCTTTGGCAATAAAAATGTCTTTATTATTGTGCCTAATTTAAAGAAAAATCACGAGTTGCCCACAAAGAAAAACCTCAATAAGCTAAATAGTCAATCTAAAAACAAGATAAGAATAAGGAATCTAAAGGGTTCAATCCCCAAGTCATTACTACAATTTTCCCTAGAGAAGATCAGAATAGTACTTTGTTGGTTTGTACCCCATGCCAGTAGTAATGACATACATACATACATACATACATACATACATACATACATACATACATACATACATAAAACTGTACTTCACTTGAGCAATGTAACTAAAAGTATATTAAAGATCCTGGAGTTAGCAAAATTAGTTATTCTTTGTTAGGACAAATCAGCTCTTTTTACTATTTCATACATAATACATTGGATATTTTCATTGCAGTTTTGTGGATTGTAATTAAAAGCTGATCAATATTTAAAGCATTTTATAATATACTTACAGAAAGGACATGGAGTCAAAAAAAACACTGGGAACAATAAAGACATGTATTTTGATGTCTATGTCATTGACTTGTGGTATTAGCACCTTTTCTAAAAAAAAAAAAAAACAACTCATTGCTGTTTCACACCCTATGGGTATACCAAGGATACAGGAAGAAAGTGTTACTAATACTAGAGTTTAAAATTTCCTGAGAAACTAGAGAAGGTTTGAGATACAAGTATTTCAAGTGTTTTTAAAGTTTAAATAAAGGATTGGTGATAATTCTTATTTGAATCTGTAATTCATATTTAAATATTCTCTTTATAAAGCATAGTTATACATTATATAAGTAATTATATTCTCTGGACTCAATTTTGCTTATTTTTTTTCTTACAGGCATCCATATTTTATTTACTTGTCAGCAGCATCAAATCAGAGAATGGAAGCTAAGCATTGAGTAATATGAATGACTAAACTAAAATAAATTAAAGAATAGGGAGTGGATAAAAAAATCAAGATATACAGATGTTTAAAATATTCTTTATAAAAGGCTTGAATACAAATATTTTATAACATGTTATCTAAGAAACAAATAAAGGTCATTGTGTCTGACAAGAAATAACAAAATTACAGCTTTTATACCTAATCATATAATTGCATAAACAGACTATTGGCTGTGGAGACACAAAAGCAAATCATGGGCTTGGATATTATCAGTAGATAGTATTCTATTGACCCTGGTAAACAAACAAACAAAAAACTTAAATGATTTACTAATAATTTTAGAAGTTGACACTGAAACTTTACTTCTTGGACATATCTAAAATATGGATCTATTTGATCAAAAAAAGGTAGCTATAGTTTTTCCTCCTAAAATTAACATTTTCTTTAATAATAGATTATATGGTTTACTTACCCTAGCTATTAGTGTCATTACTTCCCACTAACTGTAAAAGTCTACTACCTGATCACATTAAAAATAATGTCAGAGACATTAAAGTGCTTAAATCCTCAGGCAACTGAGAATAGCTCATAATCATCACAATGTCAGAATCAACATCCATTTAATTCAAACATTAAAAAAAATAAAAAGAAAGAATGTCAATACAGAAGTTCCCAGTTTGTTTAAAGTAGGAGTTTGATTTTTTTCTGTTGAAACACTTTAAGCCTAAATTCATTTAGGTTCTATAAAACTTTTCACAATATTAGATGAATCTAATAAAAACTTAATGTAAGGGCCCGGAGAGATAGCACAGCGGCCTTTGCCTTGCAAGCAGCCGATCCAGGACCAAAGGTGGTTGGTTCGAATCCCGGTGTCCCATATGGTCCCCCGTGCCTGCCAGGAGCTATTTCTGAGCAGTCAGCCAGGAGTAACCCCTGAGCAACACCGGGTGTGGCCCAAAAACAAAAACAAACAAAAAAAAACTTAATGTAAATATAAATCTAGATATAATCTAATATAAATAAAGTGTTCCAACAGAAAAAAAATCAAATCCAAAATTATGGGTTGTTGTACAAATATATTTAAGAGTAGAAAAAGAAGCAAATAATCTTAAAACATTGGGCACGCTTTATTTAAAATTCCTTAAAGAAAAGTATTTATTTATTTATTTACTTTTTGGGGTTTGGACCACACCTGAAATTGCTCAAGACTTACTCTTTGCTCTTCATTCAAAGTTCTCTCCTTGTGATATTCGGGGAACATGAGATATTGTTAGGGAAATAAGCCTGGGTCAGCCACATGGAAGATAAGTGTCTGATTTGCTACTCTATATAACTTTGGCTCCAGAAAATGGTCTTTTTATAAATATAAATCAACTCTCCATATTGACATTGCATTAATTATTTTATATTTCAAAATAGTGAATATGATATGTTAGATATTTTTTATATTACTGTTATTGAACTAGAGCAAAGGAAAGAATATTACAAACTATATATGGAGGCAGAGAAGTAAAATTAGGATTGGGGCTGAGAAATAGTTCAGTTTTGGAGCGTTTGCCTTGCATGGAGTCTACCCAGATTCAATACCTTTGTACTCTATATGAACCCCAGACACCTTCAGGAGTGATCCCTTAATGTAAGAGCAAAAGTAAAACCTGAACACAACTGGGCATACACCAAAACAACAACAACAAAATAAAAATGAAAGAAACTAAGTAAAAGAAAGAAAAAAGTACTACACATGGTCACCAGAGTTACTGCTGAACAAAGCCAGAAATAGCCTCTGGGCACTTGTAGGTATAGCCCAGAAAAAAAAATCAACAATCTTAACGGTATATGCTTCAAATTAAGTATGATCTTTTTATAGATTTTGTTTTGAGAAATTTAGAATAACCATGTAGTAAGAAACCTTATTCATAACAATGTACCTAGTTGTTATCTAGGGTTTGGTTAAACAGAAAAAAAAATAGATAAAAGTTTTACCATCTAAATTATATCATTTCAATATAAATTTGCAATTTTGCTGTTTATAAACCTCAACAGAAAATTTGTAGGTTTTGGCTTTATTATTTTCCATTACTTGTCTTGGTTACATCTCCAAAAGTGAAGCTCTGAAAAAAAAAAAAAAGAAAAAGAGAAAGTTGTACAAATTTAAGTCTTAAAGGCAGTCAACATTCTTATAGATGGAAGTTATCTGGGAAATATGATTGAAGAAAATAAAGGACAAATTATCTATCAAAAGGCACAAGTACTGTCTATTCAAAGATGTTTTAGAAACAAAATGGACAATTGAGAAAAGGTCATATTGAAAAACTTGTTTCCCACTGTAAGATATTATTGACAAAGGAAGTGAACAGAATGAGCAGCATAGCTCTTCACAAAAGAAAAAATATAAGCTTTTGCAAACTTTATATTTTTTAAAATACTTAAGTTATGCTCCTGCTCTATCAAATACTGAAGTGTATATAGAGATTATTCATATTATTGTCTATTGAATTTTCCCCTTTTATGTTCTGGAATACTCCAGGTTTTTGTTTTCTTTCTTTTTGTCTCATATTATATCTGATGAAAACAAACTATGTAAGAGGCAATTTGATTTTGTTCTCTGCTTAAAATTTATATGTGCTTCACAGCCAGCATTTTGTTATACTCTGGTTTAATGGCCCTAAGTTATCAGAGAACTCTCCCACTTGAATATAAAGGTAAGTCAGGAGATTAAAGTGAGAGGGTCATGGGTGAAACAATAAGCCTCAGTAATGTAATCAGTCCTGACACTGACAAAAGATCAAGCAATGTTTGGATTGCTTTGGATTTCAAAGGTATCGAATCCTTCAAATTTATATGCTGTCTCCTGTGAAATAGGACGAAGATGTACAAACAGTAGAACATACTTTATTTGCAATATGACTCCTTTGCATAAGTATGAAAAAGTTTAGTCATGATAGAAAAGTGGAGCCTAGTTACCAGAAGTTAATTTGAAATTAATATTTGAATCCCTTGGTTTTGTTTTTTTGTTTGTTTGTTTGTTTGTTTTTGGTTTGGTTTTGTTTGGGGGCCACACCAGTCAGTGCTCAGGGGTTACTCCTGACTGCGCTCAGATAGCACTCCTTGCAGACTCGGGCAACCATATGTGATACCTGGAATCGAACCCGAGTCTGTCCTGGGTTAGCCCCATGCTAGGCAAACGCCCTACTGCTATGTTATTGTTCCATCTCTCCCCCTTTTGTTAACTCATGAAAATAAAAATATGTCCCTGTTCTCTACTCTTTCTCTAGCACCATATGCTCTGCAGTAGCACTATGGAAAATCATTTTCAGAGGTATCATCCTTCAACACTATCACGGAAAAAATCAAGTGAATCATATTTATTTCATTCACACTGTGTTCTCTTCCTATCTAGGAATATTTATGTGGCCCAATTTGCTTCATTTTTATTTTTCAGCTGCAATTTATTCCAATTTTTCAAATTGCTTTATTTAAGCACCACGGTTGCAAAATTGTTCATTGTTGGCTTTCAGTCATATAATGTGCATCATTCTTCAGGACTGCACACTACTGTCAACAATTCCCTCCCACCCTCCCACACCCATTTAACTCTAGGAAGACAATTTGCTTATCTCCCTCTTTAGTTTTTGACACTGTATTTTGCATTATAATTAATTACTATTAATGAAGGGTACCATGCCAGTTAGTTTCTCCATTTTCGGTGCTGAGTTCAGCTGAACTTAGGAGTGTAGAAGGCATTTTTGTATTATGTTTTTATGTTCCTGGACTATATCCCTAGTAGTGGAATTGTTGAATCATCTGGAAGCTCAATTTATAACTTTTTGAGTAATGTCAATATTGTTTTCCAAAAGGAATCAGTCTGCATTTTTACCAGTGGTGAATTAGAGTTCCTTTCTCCCTACATCCATGCCATCACTGGTTGCTCTTGTTTTTTGGTGATGTGTGCTAGTTTCTGTGGTGTGAGATGATATCTCTTTGTTGTTTTGATTTGCATTTCCCTGCTAATTAATGATGAGGAGCATTTCTTCATGTGCCTTTTGGTCATCTGTATTTCTTCTTTGAGTAAAGATGGGAGGAATTAATTTTCCCAAATTTAAACTGTATATAAAGAAGTAGTAATTAAAACAGCATGGTATTAAGACAGAGCCTTAGATCAATCTAATAGATTTGAGTCTCTGGAGATGGACCCACAGGTTTATATAATAGATAATTTTTTATAAAGGAGCAAGAAATTAAAAAGTTGAATGAGGAAAGCCTCTTCAACAAGAGTTGAAAAGCTGATCATGCAAATTATAAATTTAGAATTCTTTAACAACAGGCACAAAGATCAAGTCAACAAGGATTAAAGATCTTGATATCAGACCTGTAATCATAAGGTACACAGAGGAAAATTTAGGCAGAACAGTCCATGATATTGAAGTTAAAGTTATCTTCAAGGATAGAACACTGTGGCCAAGCAAGTGGAAGCAAATAAACAAATGGAAGTACATTAAACTCAGAAGCTCTGTACTTAAAAATAAATAGTGACAGGGATACAAAAGCTACCATGGCATAGGAGACACTTTTTACTCAATACTCACTAGAAAAGGGGTTAAAATCTTTGATATACAAGGCACTGATTGAACTTTACAAGAAAAAATTTAACTCCATCAAAAAAACCGGGAGAATTTATTTCAATTTAAACCAACCTGTATGTTTTGGTTATAATTACACAGAATAGTTTTTATCTTTGTTAAGACTTAATTCAGAAAGTTGCATTATAGTAAAGTTCAAATATGTGAGGCCAATTCTTGGTCTTATCCAGTGTTTAGGGGAGCAACATATAGGATGTGTTGTCAATTGAAGTTATTACTCCCATTTGGGCCTTCTAAGATTTTCTCCTCATTATCATTCTACATAACTTAATATGTCTATCACATTAAATTGACACACCAATCATGGTGAGCATCTGTCTATTTCCTATAGCAAGCCAGCATTCCCTACACCTTATTCTATTAAAAAAACAGTTTTCCTGTGTTAATTCTATCTTTTCAAGTTTCCATGTTTCCCTGACCATGTGTTCAGTAGGTAACTAAAAGCTCTGTGCTTTCAACTTGGACCACTTTTTATATCATACAATTCAAAAAACAAGTCACAAACAGATGATGATTTGTGTATATTAATTCCAATGTCCTAAATATCTATATTCAAATGGTTAGGGGCTGTTTCTAAAGCAATACACAGAAGTGTAAACCTATCATCAACCTTTAATGAATGTTTTATATTAATATTTATAAAATACATTTAATTACATTGACTGAAACAAGAGAAATACATACAAATTAAAAGCATATGCACGTTTTCAACATCTTATCCAATTAATTTTCTTCACATTACATTTTTATATGCACCATCTTTTCTACTCTCTGACACAGCTGTCCATAGTCATCATTTCTAAATTTACTTTGCATATTGCTGTTTCTAGGTAATTTTTTTTTTTTTGGTTTTTGAGCTAGAGCTGGCAACACTCAGGGGTTATTTCTAGCTCTGCACTCAGAAATCCCTCCTGGCAGGATTGAAGGGACCATATGGGATACGGATATTGAACCTGGGTCAGTAATGGGTGAGCGTCTGCAAGGCAAATGTCCTACCACTGTCCTATCACTACAGTACCAGTTTCTAGGTAATTTTAATGTTATTTCTCATCCTTAAACTGTCCATATATTTTAATACAATGTTGTTTTTCTTTTATCAAACCCATATATATCACTACTTTCTCTGGTTATTTCAGCTTAATAACCATGACTCTATTCCTGATTCATTTAAACACTGGTTTAGGAGATAAATATATTTCTTTTTCTTTCATATTGGAAAGAATTTACAAAATGTCTCCAGTTTTATACACCTTATTTTACCCTTTCTCATAGTAGGATGAATTGATTTATTAGAAATATAAGGCTTTGACTTGTTCTATTTCAAAACTTTTAAAGAGTTACATACTCACACAGACAGGGTCATGTGATCAAAGGACATTTTCCTTACAGTTTCTTGGTTAATTTTTTTCTAATATTTATTTAATCATCATCATACAGATGTTCTATAGATCAATATAAAACATATACAAATAAATGGAGATAAGAATGAAGCATAAAAAATTTTAAACATCTTTTCCCAGATCTCTTGTTATATAAATGCTAATGAGAAAATAGAAACCCAAACTTTGCTAAATCCCAAATACCCCAAATAATAGAACAGCATGATCTTTTCTTTGTCTTTAGGTCTCTTGTGAATAATGGGATTATGCTCCAATTCTAAAGAATTTTGAGTGTGATAATGCATGCATTTATGGAATAATATTCTTAGAAGCAACAAATGCATTTTCTGCTAAACCATTTAACATATGTCAAGTCTCAACATTCACTAAAGGGCTAATTTTGACTCACTCCTCCTTAACAGGTATCTCTACATATTGTTCATAAAACATATTATTTACAAGGCTGGAGCAGTGGTGCAAGTGATAAGGCATCTGCCTTGCCCACACTAGCCATAGGACAGGTGTTCCTCTAGCCAGGAGTGATTTTGGAGCACATAGCCAGAAGTATCACCTGAGCATTACCAGTTGTGCCCCCCCAAAAAAAAAAGTATTCTTTACTAAAACACAGACCAGTAAAAAAGGGGTATAACCATAGTGGTCATTTTAATACTAATTCACTTTAGAAAAAGTTTGAGTCTACATTAAGGAAGCTAAAGACATGCCTCTATAATTATGTGAACATAGGTATTATTTACAAAATACAGGTGTTATTTTGAGAATAACATAATATGCACTAATATCATGTTCACTTTAAACTTTTTTAGGATCATTCCAGATAATGAAAGCATTATGAGCTTTTAAATGACAAGGCACATGCACTTTCATTAAGTAGAAGTAAATCAAGGGCAACGACCTAATTACATTTGTGTTTTGGTTACAGGCCATGACTTTTAAATCATAAGACTATTTTATTTACATCTGATCACCCTGTTTTCTTATCTATTTTATTAATAGAGATAAACTATATTAATATAACTAGAAAAGCCCATAAGTAGTTTTTATTAAACTATGTTACTCTCTAAAAATAATTTGAAATCTTAGCAAGCTATGGAAAGAAAAGTTGCCAGCATTTATTATGAACAACACTCATATATTTATACTTATATAAGTATATATAAATATCATTTATAGAAAAATTATAATGCAAATGTAAAAAACACCTTTCATAAGAACATAATTCTATTAATGTTATCTAGCTGCTCCTATTTCAAAAGAATTGTAAAGATGGGTATAGAATATGCAAAGATATCTTCCACAAAGACATCTTTGTAGGCTTTCACAAAGCTCAGTAACAACAAAAACAATGACTACATGATAACCTCATTAAGAAAGGAAAAGTAAATAAACAAACACTTTCACAAAGAAGACATATAAATGGCCCATAGCATAGGAAAACTATTTATCTTATAGTCAGTTATTATCTGGGAAATCAAAGACAAGAGGATAATAATGTATTATTTTGATGTAGGGACAGTGAAGGCAGCTCTCTTATGTTGGTCTAGGCTTTCCAGGTTCCTTAATATCTACAAAAGTATAAATATTTAGTACTAAAGATGCTCAGACTCAAGGTTATAAGGTAGAAAATTTTACTGGAAAACAGAGGAAAAAGGAGAAGTAGCTTCCTATGTGGGGAGGGACTTAATAATAGGTCTCAATTAAATGTGGTTTATTTGGGGAGGCTTTTTAGAAAACTGAGTCTATGTAAGAGTTTCGTTAAAATTTTCTTAACAATTCTTATCAATTGATAATTATTTTACAAAAATACCAGAATTCTACAGAGTGGTGTGAATGGTCTGAGGCTTGGGTTGGTTCTTTGCTTAAGCATTGCCTATTACTATATTTTCTCAGTAATTTAAAACTCTTCTGTAGAATCCTATGCTCTTGGGTAATATCAGAAATGTTTATAAATGTAGGATGGAACAATAAAAATAAAACCACTAAGAGCAAATGGCAAGGGTAAGCAGAAGTCTCTTATTTTAATCTCACACCAAAGATGATGGCAAACATCATAATGCTGGGGAAAAAAGTAGACTGGGTTGCGGTTAAAAAAAATCAATCTGTATTCAAGTTTCCTTATAATGTTGTGTTTTAACCTCAATAGAAAATTATATGGAGTCAGTAAATAAAGCATAGAACTTATATACGGCCTAGAGATGCCACAAATTTATATCTACAATACAACATAAAACATTAATTTGAAATATTATATCCAGATCTCTGTTCATTAAAATCCTAAGCACAATAATCAAAATATAAAAAGGGCAATGTCTAAAGACAGAGGACTTGAATTCAGAAGTTATGGTATATAAACACAATGTGATGCTATGCTGCCATATGGAAAGTTAAAAACAGGCTAGAGCAATAGCGTAGAGGCTAAGGCATTTGCCTTGCACATGACCAACCTGGGTTTGATCCCTGGCATCTCACTTGGTCTCCCAAGCATACCAGGAGGGATTGCTGAGCACAGAGCCCAGAGTAACCCCTGGATGCTGCTAGTGTAAGCCAAAATGAAAAGAAAATAATTGAAAAGAAAATAAAATAAAGAAAAAAGATAAACGCATATAGTATCTGCAACTTGGATAATGTGTACAATATCATGGTAAGTAAAATAAGTTAGCAAGTCAAGGACAAATATGAGAAAATTTCTCATATATACAGTCTATTGAGTAAAATACAAAAGAGCAGAAGTTATCAAATGATGGCAAACCATTGTCGCTTGCTTATAGGACAGAACACCAACCACAAAATGAGATGGTGGATTGAGGGTAGGGGAAGGATGAGGTGGCCTGAAGGTACCACAAGGACTTCTGCCAAAGTCCTTGAATATTTTTATAAAGATCTAAAGTAACTGTGTACCTGAAGACATTAAGTGGCAATTCTCTTCTAAGTATTTGACACAACATATATTAATTAAAATTTCTCATATGACTCTAAGGATCCACACATAATAATTCTACTCTGGGGGAAATGGATCTGGTACAGGAGATGCTGCAGGAAAAACCAAAACCAAGCTTAGAAGGGTGAAATATGTGTGTGTGGTTCAGGAGCCTTTCATCTCCTGCTGCCTCCAAAACTGCAGTTTTTATTAGGAACCAAAAACACCCCTATAAATTAGGGAAGCAAAGACAAAGAGCCTATCTAGAAACTTTTCCCATCTACTGGAGTCGTTGACATGTAAAGTGGACTCCATCTTTGTTTAAAGTGAAAACTGGTATTAACCCAACAAATCCTCCTATATATTTACTAAAATGCTGAAATATGAGATAAACCAAAATAAATTGTGTTCTAATGTTCTGAGCAAGACGTGGGAACTCCCAGATAAGAGCTATAAAAGTGGCTGCTATTTTGCATAGGCAGAGTAAAAGCTGGGGAAATAAAAAAGAAAATCTTAAAAAAGAAACTTTTAGCCTAAGTGCAAGGTGACCTTTGCAAGGAAGCATGTGGCTATACTCCTAACTGCAGGTTTCAGGCAGTGTAAGCTTTCCTAACTACAGAGAGTCTTTTAGGTGCTGAGAAAAGTTCTTCTAATGGTGGCTGTCATAGTGAGGCATAGCACTAGAGTCCTTGAGTTTTTACAAGTCCTAAATCATTGCCAGGGCATCACAGAGCATGCCCTGGTTTGCAAGTCATTGCCAGGATGTCAGAGGCATCGCCTGGTTTGCAAGTTGTTGCCACAGGGGCACAATCCTTCATTGCCAGGATAGATCAAAATCTGTCCCTGGTTCAGAGATTGGGGCCCAAAGTTTGGAAGTATATGACCAATCTCTGAGCAACTGAAGCTTAACTCAAGTCAGTATAACTAATTATCAGGGTTAAATGTAAACCTGCTAAAATGTAAATTTTTGACTATCTAACTCTAATAGACCAAAACTTTCCTTCATAAGACTTCCCCATTTTATTGGGTTTATCTATGCAAAAAAGAAATAAAAGGTTATTGCCACACAGTAACATTGGAGCACCAGTGGACTATAGATGGATTGTAGTATCTATCCCTCAAAATATATCATACTCTATTATTTCTGATATTTAGGTATAATAACAACAGTATTCCCTAAAAAAATACATATAAAGAAATAAGTATGTTCCTGTTTTTTTCTGCTTACAAATCCAAAAAAGCAATGCTGTTCCCCAATGATGAAAGGGGAAGTTACATATAGTGGAAGTTACATATAGTTCAAAGATGGCCACATGTTCTCTGGGCCAATGCTTTTCAGCCATCTAGCACTCTTTTGGACAGAGAAAGAACGCAATAAAATTCCTTGTAGGCCATAAGTTATCTCTTGCATGGTCCAGTTACAGAGCCAGCATTACGAAGAAATGAAAGGAAGATTGGAACCGGTGTCAAATGTACCTTTAAACTTCTTCCTGTTAATCTCAAGGTTATAAGTAGGTACTCAGCCTCTGTAATATTAAAGTCCACCAGAGGATCAGCAGATGTGTCAGGGGGGTTGGTACTATTAAAACCTTCAGTTCTAGGGCAATCAGAATGGCTAGGGGTGTAACAGAAGCTGGGCAATGTGTTCCCCCTTCTCAAAAGTCTAAACAGTTGGCATGTAAATGGCAATTATTATTTCTCCAACATGAACAGAATCTATTACTCCTACATAATCAGTGATTTCCTTAAGTGTCAGATAACTTCTTCCCAGGAGCAGACCTAAGAGGTATGGTAGGATCAACCTCTTTATGCCAGTTTTTAATTTTTAGGGGGACTAGGCCATTGTTAGAATTACTTTATTCAGGGCAGTGTATATACAAAGCACAACTTCTGCAGTAGCAGGATGCAGCCAGAAAATCAATTGACTGTAGCTATATTGGCACATTCTAGGGAAGGGGGCACAGACAAGTATGTAAGAGTGTCCCCTGATTCTGTGGAGCCTGGGTCTCCACAGAAGAAGGCAAGTCCAGAAAGAATCCTGCAGATTCTAAAAAAATGTTCTAGTTTACCATAGTTAAAACATCTGTCCTGCTTTTGTGAAGCCTGTGGCTGGCCTTTTTTCCAGTTTCTTAAGACTGGATTAACAACCATAAGCAGTATCTAGCCCACTGTTTTTCCTTGCTGTACCTAGGACAGAGTGCCTTGAAGAGGCAGTATTGGGAAAGGCTTTGTATTCTCTGGTTTGTATTATCTGATTCATTCTTATTATCTTGAGTGTGCCTTTGTACAGAATAGGCCTAGATAGCATAGATTTGTGCTTGATGTTTAAAAGAAGCCACATTTCAACAAGCTCTTTGTTACTCCCATAACATTGTCCTTCTCTCTGATAAGGCCAAGATTGCCTGGTAGTCTTCATAATTGTCTTATTAGTTGCTGCTGTGTTTCCTTACCTCTAACTTATCCTTGGAGTGCATCTGTCATAAATTATACATATGGCTCAGAAACTCCTTGAAAAATCTTTGTATTAGTTTAGCATCAGTATCAATCTTTGCCCAGGCCCACAGCACTATCTCATGGACATATGACAAGATAGCACAAGTTAGGACAACTTTTTTTTTTATGTCAGTGTACTGGCTGCCCTTCTTCAATCAACATCTCATAAGTCTAAACATTAAAATTCTCCATTCAGAATAACCGAGGCGTCAAGTTTTGTCTTAGTTTCAACACTAAGCCACATTTTTTAATGCATATATTTCTGAGGACTTAGGCAAGTCTTAGCAATTGACTAAGAATTCTAAAGAGTCAAAGCCCACTCTCACTTCAGCTTCTAAGGTACTCAGTACAGTAGAGGGAAGTTGGTCCTCATGAGGCTCAGGCCTTTTAAGAGCACCTGAGTGAGTCCATATTCAAGCCCTCATAAGATGGAGCCTGATAATCTTCTTGATGAGTGTGGGATAAATGGAGAGGTTCATGGAGCCTACTTGGTAATTTTGAACTTCACCTAAAGCTATGTCTAGGGTTACCTCTACAGGGTTGCAGTGGAGGAAGAGAGGTGAACTTTTCTACTGAGCTGCTTTCAGGCTCTGAGTCAGAAGAGATAGTTGCTGGGTCATCATAATTATCTCCTTCATCTGAAGTACTGGACTTGACAGATGGTGGTCTCTCTGGTTTAACACAAGTACTGAACATTGACTTATTGGCCCTGGGATGGCTTCTAATTAGAGAGGGTGTCACCACTGGGAAAACACTTTTACTCTCTAATGTATAAGACAATTTTGAGATTATGGCATATAAATTCTTGAGCAATCCATGGATGTGAATGTACCAGAATAACAGCAAGTTTTCCACCATGTATATTACTTCTCCATTAAAGGACATGGTAAAGAGCATAGTACTGTAATCAAAAATTAGGAAAATTAAGACCATGGTCTTAATCCACCAGGAGATGATGGCCTTGAACAGAAAGGGATTATAGTCTTAATCCACCAGGGGATCATGTCACACATGATTGTTGAGATCTTTCTTCTCAAGTCACTTCAATGTGATGTAAGTCTCCACATCCAATAATCCCACCATGGGGAAAGGTGATCTGGAGCAGGGAAGACTGCAGGAAATAATCCATATAAAGCTGAGGAATATAAAACCTGTCTGGTCTTAGAGCCTTCCATGTCATGGTGCATGTGAGCAAGAAAGGGCTGCCACAAAACCATAATTTACTTAGGAAGAAAGATCACCACCATGGGAAGTGGGGTGCAAAGGTAATGGGCCTATATAGAACTCTTCCCACTGAGGTGAGTCTTTGACATGTAAAGAAGATACCTTATTTTTTCAGGGTGAAAACCAGTATTAACCCAATAGGGCAGTGTAATGAGTGGAGTCTCAAGACATTGGTAGAGGAGCACAGATACTGGTGGTATCAGTGGTAGCAGATGTGTAATTGGAAGATCTCTTGCCTGAAATTATATAAATAGATAATTTATAGTAGAAAATCACAAGTTGAAAAATCATAAATGGAAAAATAAATTTTCCAATATAATATTCCAAATATTAATTTGCAGTGAGATGCCCTTAATTTATTATTGTAGAGATAGAAAGAAATGAGAGAGGAATGATTATGTATTTCTGCTAATTCAGCCATTTAAAAATAGAGTAATCTTGTATACATGAAGTTTATATTTCCTCCCAGGAAGTTCAATCTCCACCAGAAGAAGAGATGTTTATGATTGAAAACAATAGATGATGACTGGAGCTTTGAAAGAATAGAAGGATGTTTACCCATATCATAAATCATGAGGATCAACTGCAGAACAGCAAGTTATTAGCCCATACCATAAGTCACAAGGACTGACCATGGAAAGACCCACCCAACTTGATTAAAGCTTGATCAACATTAGTTAGGTCTTTACCTAACTAACAACATGCCTCAGCGCATGCCTCTTCCCTTGGCTATAACTTTTCCCAGTAGATACAAATTGTAGAATCCCACTGCATGCAGGTACAACTCTGCCAGCCTCTGTGGAATACTGTTAGACCCTGCCCGGGAGCACAAATCTGCTTCTGTGTCTGGCTCATCTGATCTCACCATCTTTCAATAAACAGTAACTTATAGCTAGCGATGAAATAGAATATTTGGGACAATATATTATAACATAATATATCAAATGTGGCCTTTATTTATCAAAATACTTCATTCTTTATAATTTCAGATTGTGTTTGTGTATAATAGGAACCAAGGAAGTAGTATTGTGTATCTTAGTATATATGTATCTGGATAGATACATAAATCACACAATTTCAAAAACTTTAATAATGCTAATTATTATAGTCTTAATTCACCAGGGGATCATGTCACACACATGATTGTTGAGATCTTTCTTCTCAAGTTACTTCAGTGTGATGTAATTAATTAGTAAGCTGGCTACCACATCCAATCCAGTTAAGTTCTAACATTTTATATGGTGGAAGAATATAAATTGCCCAATTTATATCCTTCTTCCATTAGTTTTATTACTAATGTTCACTGCCTAGGATTTTTGTTCATCTTTTGTGTGTCTGTAAACTGCACATATAATGAAGTGATCTAGTAGTTGTGTTTTTCTTCCTTACTTCTCTGCTTCATAGACTTATAAACTCACTTCATTTTGTTGTAAGTGGAAAAATCTATCTTTCAAATAGTTGAACAGTCATTTATTATTTAAATGTTCCACATCTTCTTTATTCAGTAATGTATCAAGTCACTTTGATTGCTCCATGTTTTAGCTATTGCGGATAATGTTGAAATAAATGTTAGTTCAAATAAGCAACCCAATGAGAAAATAAGTTATCATTACCTAATTTTTTATGAGAAGAAAACAAGGCAAAGAAGGGTGCAGGATGATCCCAAAACCCATTCAATCTCAGGCCGTTGATTCACATAGTCTGTGTGTATTACATTATACTCAGCATAACATAATTGACAAGAGATGTGTCATTTTTCATCCATTTAAACAATGATAGATAGTCAGCTATTGGTACACACCCTGCTAGAATCTACAGGTGTCCATTTTAGTGGTCAAAGTGAATATATATCCTTAAAGAAACATTCTCTATAAACTACAGACTTCTGACTGCCTTGCTTGATCTAATGGAATGTCAAAGACTGGCCATAGAAAAGTTGGCTTAGAGAGACTGCCTCAAATGACTATGGCATACAGTTTTGTGGAGCTGCATTTTCACAAGGAGCCTAAAATTAGTCTGTAAATGTTTAACACAGCTTTGGGCTCATATAACTTACTGAATTTATGTGAATTATAATGTCTATATTTATATTGAAATTAATAAAAATTCAGTATATGGATTTTTGTGAGAAATATGATCAAATCAATCAATATAAATATATAAATTTTAGAAATATCTGTCAAAAAGTCAACATTAGGGCCCGGAGAGATAGCACAGCAGTGTTTGCCTTGCAAGCAGCCGATCCAGGACCAAAGGTGGTTGGTTCAAATCCCGGTGTCCCATATGGCCCCCCCGTGTCTGCCAGGAGCTGTTTCTGAGCAGATAGCCAGGAGTAACCCCTGAGTATCGCCGGATGTGGCCCAAAAACCAAAAAAAAAAAAAAAGAAAAGAAAAGAAAAGAAAAAAAGGTCAACATTAGAATTGGAATATGTTTTAAAAAATAAGAAAATCATTCTTATTTATTAAGTCAGATCTTATTTGAAAATCCCTAGGAAGGGGAGGGAGATAAAATAAAAGGGAGAGAGATTGTGGGCTTCTCCAAAAATAGAGAGAGCCACAGAGCATGTGTGTGCACTTCCCTTGTTTGAATTTAGCTTATATAGGGTTTTCCCTACCTGCACTAGGTGGCACTTTCTTCCAAGTTTAAGTCCTGTTGTGGTTGTCAGGGGGAAGGATCGAGATCCATTGATCTTCTCTGACTATCTTCACCTGACCTTTGTTCCTGCTGGTGCTTCTCTTATCAGGTCTCATTTCTAGGAGAGAAGTGTCTCCTGGTTTAGGGGAAAAAAAGTAACTTCTTCAAATTCCATTTCTTCCTTTTATTTTATTCCCAGAACTTTTATTACAACCCAAGAACACATTGCCATGTGGGGGCCTTCCATATCTACTTGGCTTTTTTAGCTGCTGATATAGATTTCACCACTTTAAAGTCTTTCAAGGAGAAAATGGATTGTAAATTCTTCATGCTGACTAAAGAAATCACTGTATACCTTTCATGCAGAGGGAGTGAATCCTCATGCTACCTTCATTTTACTGGATCCAGGCAATGATTTATTGGGTTTCATATTTGTCAGTCAGAAAGTCAAAAAGAGAAGATAATGACTAGAACTGGAGGAGGAAATTGCCTTTTCTCTGTCCTTGTTGTATGGAAGATATTTCTGTTTAAAATTAAATTTTCTATGATGGTAACACAAAAATTAAAAATACAAAAAAATGAAACAATTTTCTCTTAAGAACATGAAAACACCAGTTTAATCACCTACATTGAATCTGGTAAAAAAAAAAAAAAAAACAAGATGCTTTAAAAAAAATAAATTTTATAAATGTCTATTAGCTCCTAAATAGTTGACCAATCTTCCTTGAAATGGGGAACCATTTCAAATGCCCCACCAGGGCAACCAAAGTGTCAAATAAAGACATAAGCCCACATACCCAGGATGCACTTTATTTTATTTCTCTTTCATACTGGTTGGTGTGCTCACTGCAGAAACGAGTTAGGCCTTGTTTCTAATGGCAGTACAGGGATCATCATTATTATTAAGAACAATTTTAGATAAAGAGACATGTTACTTAGTTTTAGATGAGGGTATTCCCTAGTTTTTCTTGAGAATAACTTTAAGTCCTCAATAAGTTCAGAAGAGTAGGTTAGCCAAAAAAGAAAAAAAGAAAAAAGAAACAAAAAATCCACAAGTAACTCGCCCACCCCCCCAAAAAAAAAACAAAGAAGCAATCTTAAACAAAATTAAATTAATTGACTGAGGTGCCAGAACAATAATATACCAGGTAGAGCATTTGCATTCAGCAGACCTGACATTGATCCCTGACACTACATATGGTCTCCCAAACACTGACAGGATTTGGAGTTATTACTGAGGGAAGAGCCAAAAATAGCCCCTATCATTGGGTATAACCCCCAAACAGGAAGAAAAACGAACTGAGTAAATATTATAAACCTGCTGATGTTATTATATTTTCATCATTTTCTACAGTTTCTCAAAGAAAGTAAATCTGGTTTGAACTATTTGCAGGTAACCAATATTTGAGATGACACAGAGCTATAGTATGACTTAAAAACAGTACTAAAGTTTAAAGTGCTCTATTAACATTTTTTAATACAGGTGAAGTGACTTACAACATTTTCTATATTAGTTCCTTAGTTCCATATTATTTCCATGCTTGCCACACCACTACCATCATGTCAATAGCTCTCCATTATAGTCCTAGGGTCCTTTTTCATGAACACCCATTCACAATCTCAATGACTTATCTGATGGCCATATCTCAGAGTTTATTTTCAGTACAGATTGAATGTACTTTTGTATTGCTTAATCTTACATGAGTGAGCTCAACTTTTGTCCTTTCCTTCTACCTGTATTTACTGAATATTTACTTTCCAATTCCATTTAGAATAAAGCAAACTACATGATTACATTTTGTCTCACAGGTAAATCATATCTCTTATGTGTATATATATATATATATATATATGTATATATATTGTACTTTCATTATTCTTTTATTTCATTATTTTATTCTTATTTTTGGGTACTTGGGTTATTTCCAGAACTTGACTATTATGAATAATACAGAGATAATTTTTTTGTTTTTTTTCGGGCCACACCCATTTGATGCTCAGGGTTACTCCTGGTTAAGTGCTCAAAAATTGTCCCTGGCTTGGGGGGATCATATGGGACGCAGAGGGATCGAACCTCTGTCCTTCCTTGGCTAGTGCTTGCGAGGCAGACACCTTACCTCTAAAGCCCCATAGAGATAATTTTTCATTATAGGGATATCCTTACATATTAAATGTAACTTTCTAAATACCAGTAAAATGATCACAAATTTGAAGAAAATGTAATTTTTTTTGTAGTTTTCAAGAAAGATTTATTTGGTAACATTTCAAATAGAGTCTAATTTCTGAGTGTCCAGATTGTGTGTTTGCATTATTCTGACATAGATAACTAAAAACCACAGCAGTTCCTGCACATAGTTGTTATCTAACAAAGGAAGAAAATAAGGAAGAGAGGAAGGAAGGAAGAAGGAAGGAAGGAAGGAAGGAAGGAAGGAAGGAAGGAAGGAAGGAAGGAAGGAAGGAAGGAAGGAAGGAAGGAAGGAAGGAAGGAAGGAAGGAAGGAAGGAAGGAAGGAAGGAAGGAAGGAAGGAAGGAAGGAAGGAAGGAAGAGCATCTATCTGATCGTCATTCTTGTAGAATTTTTCTTTTCAGAGAAAAGACATTTAGTAGAGGGACTTGAATGAGAAAATATAAATAGAATCCAGTCACTCTGCCTTTTCTGGTTACCAGTCATTTTAATCTGAATTATTCATAAATGGATGCATTCTATGTCCTGTTATTTTGAGTGTCTAATTTTAATTAGGGAAGGTACATAAGCATTTTAATTAGACATCCAAATATATCATCTAAATTTTTCCCTCACAAAATAAAAGTAATTTGATGTCTTCTTCATTAAATATAAGAGCATTAAATCCTTTTGAATAGGTTTTCAAGGCAAGATTTGAGATTTTCTTTTTAGATAGAAGTCTAATATATGCACAAACTACTTCCTCTAAAATTTCTTTAAGCTAATGAAGTGTATGAAAGTAATGAAGTTAAACCACAACTTGTTAAGTGTTATGCACTTTCTGGGATAATTTGGCACTCTTATAGTAATCTTAGCTTTCTTTCTCTTTAGATTTAGCATAAAAAATATGTGTATGTGTGCACATGTATTTGTATGATCAGGTGAAATTAGATACAGAATTCTATTATGCACTGGGCTATATCATATTCTTTCTTCTTATTATATATCTATATAGAACAAATAATTGTATTTTTTTGTGTTTTGGGCCACACTCAGTGACGCTCAGAGGTTACTCCTGGCTATGGGCTTAGAAATCTCTCTTGGCTTGGGGGACCATTTGGGACACCAGGAATAGAATCCAAGTCTTCCCTGGGACAGGCACGTGCAAGGCAAACACCCTACTGCTGTTCTATGGCACCAATCCCACAAATAAACTTCTTTGATTATAAAAATGGAAAGTCTTTAAATTTCTACATTTTTCAGAATTTCTTTAAAATACTCAAATTGCCGAGTCTTTCTATAATTTTGTAATAGCTGCTAGAAGCAAACTAAAGGCTGCTAAGACACTGCTTAGTTCTCTTATATTAATGTCAAATTCTGAAAAATTATATGCAACAATATACATTGTCTTCAAATGGAAAATAAAGGGAGGTGAGAAATATGAATGTAAAGTTCAGCTTTTCTACTTGGAAGCAAGGCAGCTGTGCAAGTTATGCAACTTGTTGAAAACTCACTTTCTTATACACAAATGCAGACTGTTTCAATTTTGAAGTTGTTAATATTATTGCAGCCTGAACTAATATCTCATTAAGAGATAGTTATCCTCACTTTACAATCTTCTCTCTTTAATTGTTTTTTCTGTTTTCCTTAATTTCTTTTTCTACAGTCTTCATTCTGGAATGTGTCTATCATCAAATCTTTCCCACATAATATTTAAAATGCAACTATTTATTGTTTTCAGAATTAAAATTAGAAAACAGTTTAAACCATTGGAAATTATTTATTTCATTCTTTTATTATGTGACTAAATCTGAAATGTTTTTTGTCAGTTGACATTAAATATCATCTTTAATTTTACCATAAATATCACACATTTATGTTCCCAATTTATGGTTAACCAGGTGCTTATCTCACGTTTTTTTTGAAGAAGCTCAATATAATAATCAATGTTCAGTTACAGTTTTCAGAATTTGTGTTGAACACATTTTGTTAATCAAAAGAATTGCTTTTAGAGAGTGTTTTAACATATTTGCATCTGATTTTTTCTTATGTTCCTGGAATATGTGTTTTTTTTAATAATCCTGTTAAAATATATGGCCATAGAAGAACTGTAGAGATTGTACAATTGGGAGAGAGTTTGCCTTGCATGCAACAGAACTAAATTTGACCACTACAGTTTCATGTGTTCCCTCAGAACCACCAGGATGATTTCTTGAATGCTGAGCCAGCAGTAACCCCTTAGCATTGCTGGTGTGATACTAAAATAAAACTAAACACAAACATACAAAAACTAATACATTTCAGTCTTGTGGCATCTTCTCCATCATAATGACTAAAATTCTCCTATAGGGTGGTAACTGCAATGCAGTAAATAAGCATGTCAGTTGGTTTAGTTTTTATACTAAAATTACATAGATCTATATGAAATTATTTACACAAAATACAAAATAACACAAATTATTTACAAAAATATGAAAATTATATACACAAAATAAATGACAAATTAAAATGCTGCTTTTTACTCTGAAAATAAACATGAAATTTACAAGACTAATTTTAGAATATATCTATTGTCTTCATGATTCAGTTCAAGAGATATTTCTGTAGTGTTAAAAATTTGTTGGTTTTAATCAAGTTTCTTAGTATATAGTACATACTACTGTTCAAATGTTTTTTTTTAATTAACTTTAATCATTGAATGCTTTATCTGCCTTTATTGAATAAATTTTCTCTCAGCAAGTGCTTATATTTTTCTGGATTTTCTCTTCTGCTTGTTTGCATAGTGTGTTTAGGGCGGCAGCGAGGGCATATGGCAGAGCTCAGAGCTTATTCCTGGCTTTGTGATCACTGTAATTCCTGGCAGTGCTCTGGGGACCTTATTGGGTATTGGAGATTAAAACCAGGTTGGCTGAGTCCAAGGCAACACCCTACCCTCCCTCTGTATAATGACTGTTTCTTTTTGGTTTTGTTTGTTTGTTCGTTTATGTTTTACAGCCATACCCAGTGACGCTCAGGGGTTATGTGCTGGCTATGTGCTCAGAAATTGCTACTTGCTTGGGAGACCATATGAGACACCAGGGGATTGGATCTTGATCACTTGCTTGCAAGGCAAAGGTCCTACCACTGCAATATTGCTCTGGTCTCTTATATCATTTAATTTTATTTTGCAGGAACACTGTTGTTGTTTAAGAAAACTAAAATATAAAAATGTACTTAATTTTACTTGAAAATGTGAATAATTTTAACACTTCACAAGGAAAAAACAAAGTAACTAGCAGTTATTAGGTTTTATAGGTTCCTATGACTGAAATCCACTATTCTGTAAATTGATAGTTGAATACTCATGATTAGAATGCTATTGTTCTATAAAGTCCCCTTTATGTCTGTTTCTTTCTACTTATTTTTTCATGTTTTCATGCAAAAGAATGTGTGAGTCTTGTGTGAAGCATGAAACATTCTTATCTCCGTGGTTCATCTAACTTTGTAAGATTGCAGCAGCCATAACATAAGGAGATATTTTTGGATACAGAAACTGCACTATGCCAAATATTTAACAAAGTGCAATATATCCACATGGTCCTTAAAAACACATTTTTAAAAACACTTTATTTTATGGAGTCCCTTTAGTCAAAAAAAATCTAAAACTGGAATATGAGGTCAGTAGAGAATGTTTCCTAATAAGTTTTTGTTTGTACATTTATTTCCAGTTTACATATAAGGAATATTATTATTGTCTTCTATTTCCTTATATTAAGTAACTTAAGGACTCATAGTAAATAACACATAAAATGGTAAAGAGCATTATCTGAAGTAAAGTGAATGACAGAAAAGCTGTTTTAAACATCTAAAAAACAAAATAAGAAAAACATCATATGGGAAAAAGTGATGTCTTTGAGTCTATAGGAAAGATGAATTGATACTAATCTATCATTTTTCCCATTGTATTCATTTATTAGTGAATATATACCATATTTGCCGGCATATAAGACAACCGGGCGTGTAAGATGAACCCCTAATTTTGCAGTTAAAACATAGGTTTAGGCCTATATTCACTGTATCAGACAGAATGTTCCTGTGCTGCAACTGCATGTACCACAGTGAGCCAATCACAACAAGCAAAGGATCAAAGGTTATACTGTAATAGACTTCCTCTTTGACTCTGGCCAATCTGAGTAGGCTTTTTACAGTGTAGATTTGGGTCCAGAACATTGTCTAATTTTCATGCATAAAAAACCTACTTGGATTGTCTGAGTTAGAGAGGCAGTTTGAGCAGCCTTGCACTGATTGGTGCAGGATCGAGTTGGAAAATTCGTTTTGTGGCAACATTCAGACAATTTTTGTTAAGGCATATTGAAACATTTTTTGGGATATATTCTGCATATAAGACGACCCCCGATTTTTGGTTAAATTTTTTTTTGTTTCAAAAATTGTCTTACACGCCTGAAAATACTGTATTATTTCTTCCTAAATTGCTGGCATCATGATGTATTCAGGAAGCAAGGCAAAACTAATATAATTTTGATCCTGTAGTTTGTAACAGTTATTCATTTGTGTGTTTACAATGGTGATAACAAGGCCATGCTGAAAGAGAGGACAAGGTGCAGACTGACTTAATGGCTCTCTCCTGACTGGTTTGGCTTATTAATCCTTCATACTAACCCATCTGCTTCAAACTGGTCTGACTAAGGGATGTGGGGTGATCTCACTTGTGGATTTAGTTTTACAACTGGCACCTGAACAAGGACCCAGAGACCTGAGAAGACCCCACCAATGATTTGTGCTATGAGAAAGAGACTTACTACTTGCAACTGAGCTGACCATATGAAGTGGCTTCTTTGAGTGGATCTTTGACCAGATCCACTGATTATGATCAGCAGCTGCAAGAGATCATCATCATCCTGACTGCTCTTCAATCACAGATTACTTCATGAAGTGATCACTATCCAATATTTTCCTTGTGCTTGGGCTTTTTAACAAATAGAAAAAAGGGGTTCCTGACTGTAAGAAACTGTGAGTGTTGCCTGTGCGTGTTTTTTCACTATCCTGTCTCCTGAACCTCTTGGAAGTGGGCCGAAAAGGGCCCGGAAAAATAACTCTTCCAGAGGCTCATCTGAGGGCCAGAACGCTAAGGAACTGTGCCCAACCATGAAAACCGGCTATCCACAGTATTCTGCAGAAAGTTAAGTCCCCTGTTTGTGACGTCAGGTGAGGAATATCTATGCCCGCCCAGTGGTTCCTGACTGTGAGAAACTGTAAGTGTTGCCTGTGTGTGATTTTCCACTGTCCTGTCTCCTGAACCTCTTGGGAGTGGGCCGAAAAGGACCAAGAAAAATAGTGCTTCCAGAGGCTTCAGAAGAGCATGCACTCCTCTTCATTTCGTGGCCGTGTGCTCTTTCTAACCAATGAACCCCACCACAACACGGAGAAACAATCACACTACAAGTGTGCAAATGAGGAAACCTCCCAGGCAAACACCATGCACAGAGAATGAAGATGATAGCTCAGATAATCTAAAAATTCCAACCAACTGATTAAACTCTCGGATAAGGAGTTTAGACTAGAAATATGGAAGATGTTTGTAGAACTCAAAGAAAGCATAGATCGATTTGAACAGAACACAAAGACAGAAATCAGAAAACTCCAAACTGAAATAACACAGTAGTTCAACTGATAAACTCAGTGGATGGCCTCTCCAGCACGGTAAAAGCAGCTGAGGACAGAATCGGCGTACTGGAAGATGAGATGCAGAAAAACTCAACACAGCAGAAGAAATTGGAAAAGAACCTTAAGACAAAATATCAGGCAATGAAAAAAGTACTCAAGGAATGTGAACAGATGAAAATAGAAGTCTTTGATAGACTCAACAGAAACAACATAAAAATGATTGGAGTCCCAGAGGCCCACGTAGGAGATCTCCAGGAAGAATCAACTGTCAAAGACATCATCAAAGAGATACTCCCAGAGTTGAAGACTACATGCAATTAAAACCTGCATGCCTGAAAAGTACCAGCTAAAAGTGACCCAAATAAAAACAACCCAAGACACATCCTCATTAAGATGACAAATCCCACAGATAGAGATAGAACACTGAAAGCAGCAAGATCAAAAAGGGAAATTACATTCAAAGGAGCATCTCTAAGACTTACAGCAAAGATGTCACAAGAAACTCTCAAGGCCAGAAGACAGTGGTGGCAAATCGTGACAAGAATGAATGAAATGGATGCCTCAACAAGAATACTGCACCAAGCCTGACTCATGTTCAGGTTTCAAGGAAAGATACATAGCTTCATGGGTAAACAACAGCTCAGAAACTTCACAGATGAAAAACAAGCCTTAAAGGAGAAACTGAAAGATCTACTTTAAGATAAGAGAGACCAACAAACACAGCAAACTTATCTACAAAGATGACAATAAATCCTATGACAATCATTTCCCTCAATGTCAATGGACTAAATTCAACAATTAAAAGACACACAATGGCAAAATGAGTCAAAAAGATGAACCCAACCTTCTGCTGCCTACAAGAAACACAGCTGAGTAGTCAGAACAGACATAGATTCAAAATCAAAGGCTGGAGGAAAATCATCCAATCAAACAACACCCTTAAAAAAGCTGGGGTGGCCATATTAATATCTGATGACTCCAACTTTATACTCAGAAAAGTTGTAAGGGACAAAGATGGACACTATGTACTAATCAAGGGATATGTGCAATAGGAAGAAATCAGACTATTAAACATATATGCACCCAATGAAGTACCAGCAAATTATCTAATACAATAACTGACAAATCTGAAAGAAGACATCAATAATAACACAATAATTGTGGGAGACCTCAACACGGCCCTGTGTTGACAGGTCTTGATAGGTCAACCAGACCGAAACCAAAAAAAAACATACGAGCCATGAAAAGAGTAATGGAAGAAAGAGGACTAGTAGATATATATAAGACACTCCACCCCAAAAAACCTGAATACACATTCTTCTCCAATGTACATGGGTCATTCTCCAGGATAGACTACATGCTGACACATAAAACATACCTTCATAAAGTCAAGAGGATAGAAATCTTGCAGGCTAACTTTGCTGACCACAAGGCTCTGAAATTAGATGTGAATAACAAAGGCACACAGAATAAAAACTTTAACAATTGGAAATTAAAAAGCCTGCTACTGAACAACCAGTGGGTCCGAGATGAAATCAAAGAGGAAATCAAAGCTTTCCTGAAAACAAATGATAATGAAGACACAAACTGCCAGAATCTATGGGACACAGCAAAAGTGGTCTTAAGAGGAAAATGTATAGCTTTACAAGCACACTTCAGGTAGGAAGAAGGGGCATACCTGAATAACTTAATGATGCAGCTCATAAAATTACAAAATGACCAACAAAAGGAATGAAATATAGGGAGACAGAAGGAAATAACAACACTGAAAGCAGAAATCAATGACGTGGAAAACCAAAAAACAATCCAAAAGACCAAAGAAAGCAGAAGTTGGTTCTTTGAAAAAATAAACAAGATTGATAGACTATGTCAAAGCTCACAAAGAGAGAGAAACCTGATAACCTGTATTAAAAATGAAAAGGGGGAGATCACGACAGATATTGCAGAGATCCAAAGGGTAATCAAAGACTATTTTGAGAAACTTTATGCTATTAAACATGAGAAACTAGAAGAAATGGATAAATTCTTGGACACTTATAACTGTCCATAGTTAAGTAAGGAGGATGTAGCATATCTAAACACCCACATCACTATTGAGGAAATTGAAACTGTCAAACATCTGCCCAAAAAGAAAAGCCCAGGCCCAGATGCATTTACTAATGAATTCTTTCAAACCTTTCAAGAGGAACTACTACCAATTCTAGCCAGGCTCTTCCATAAAATTGAAAAACGGGAACACTCCCAAACAGCTTTTATGAAGCCAACATCACCTTGATACCAAAACCAGACAGAGATGCTGCCAAAAAAGAAAATTACAGACCAATATCCCTGATGAATGCAGATGCAAAGATCTTCAACAAAATCTTGGCAAATAGGATTCAAAGCATCATCAAGAAATCATACACTACGACCAAATAGGTTTCATCCCAGGAATGCAAGGAGGTTTAACATCTGTAAATCTATCAACATCATACACAACATCAACAACAAGAAAAATAAAAATCACATGATCATATCAATAGACACAGAGAAAGCATTTGATATGGTCCAACACCCATTCTTGAACAAAACTCTCAGCAAGATGGGAATGAAAGGAACCTTTCTCAATCTAGTTAAAGCCATATACCACAAGCCAATGGCAATTATTATCATCAATGAAGAAAAGCTAAAAGGCTTTCCTCTAAATTCTTGTACAAGACAAGGCTGTCCGCTCTCACCACTACTATTCAACATAGTCCTGAAAGTGCTTGCTATAGTGATCAGGCAAGAAAAAGGTATCAAGGGAATCCAGATAGGAAAGGAAGAAGTCAAGCTCTCACTGTTTGCAGATGACATGATACTCTACTTAGAAAACCCTAAAGACTCTACCAAAACCTTCTAGAAACAATAGACTCATATAGCAAGGTGACAGGCTACAAAATTAACACACAGAAATCAATAGCCTGTTTATACACCAGTATTGATAGGGAAGAGATGGACGTCAAGAAGGCAATCCCATTCACATTAGTGCCACACAAACTCAAATATCTTGGGGTCAACTTGACCAAAGATGTGAAGGACCTATACAAAGAAAACTATAAAGCCCTGCTCCAAGATAAGAGAGGACACATAGAAATGGTAACACATACCTGCTCATGGATTGGCAGGATTAACATCACTAAAATGGCAATACTCCCCAAAGCATTATACAGATTTAATGTGATCCTTCTAAAGATACCCATGACATTCTTTATAGAAGTAGATCAAACACTTATGAAGTTCATCTGGAACAGTAAACACCCTTGAGTAGCTAATGAAATCCTAGGAAAAGGAAAATGGGAGGCATTACTTTCCCCAACTTTAAACTGTACTTTAAAGCAATAGTTATCAAACAGCATGGTATTGGAATAAGGACAGACCCTCAGATCAGTGGAATAGGCTTGAGTTCTCAGACAATGTTACCTAGACATACAATCACCTAATTTTTGACAAAGAAGCAAGAAATCTTAAGTGGAGCAGGGAAAACCTTTTCAACAAGTGGTGCTGGCAGAACTGGCTAGCCACTTGCAAAAAAGCGAACATAGACCCCCCAGTTAATATCATGTATGAAGGTAAAATCCAAATGGATTAAAGACCTTGATATCAGACCTGATACCATAAGTTAGATAGAACAACACGTCAGTAAAACACTCAATGACATTGAGACTAAAGGCATCTTCAAGGAGGAAACTGCACTTTCCAAACAAGTGGAAGCAGAGATAAATAAATGGGAATACATTAAGCTGAGAAGCTTCTGCACCTCAAAAGAAATAGTGCCCAGGATAAAGAGCCGCTCACCTTGTGGGAGAAACTATTCACCCAATACCCATCAGATAGTGGGCTTATATCCAAAATATACAGGACACTGACAGAACTTTACAAGAAAAATAATCTAATGATCTAATGAACAGACACTTTGATAAAAAAAAGAAATACAAATAGCCAAAATGCTACATGAAAAAATGCTCATCACCAATCATTAGGGAGATGCAAATCAAAACAACGATGAGATACCATCTCACACCAGAGATTGGCACACATCACAAAGAATGAGAACAATCAGTGCTGGCAGGGATGTGGAGAGAAAGGAACTCTTATCCACTGCTGGTGGGAATGCCATCTAGTCCAACCTCTATGGAAAGTGATACAGAGATTCCTCCAAGAACTGGAAATTTAGCTCCCATTTGACTCAGCTATTCCACTCCTAGGAATATATCCTAAGAATATAAGAATACAGTACAAAAGCCCCTTCCTCACACTTATATTTATTGCAGCACTATTCACAATAGCCAGGCTCTGTAAACGACCAAGATGCCCTTCAACAGACGAATGGCTAAAAAAAACTGTAGTACATATACACAATGGAATATTATGCAGTCGTCAGGAGAGATGAAGTCATGAAATTTTCCTATACATGGATGTACATAGAATCTATCATGCTGAATGAAAAAAGTCAGAGGGAGATAGAGAGATGCAGAATAGTTACACTCATCTATGGGTTTTAAGAAAAGTAAAAGTCATTTTTGCAACAATCCTCAGAGACAATGAGAGGAGGGCTGGAACTTCCAGCTCACTTCATAAAGCTCACCACAAAGAGTGGTGAGTGCAGTTATAGAAATAACTACACTGAGAACTACCATAATCATGTGAATGAATCAGGGAAGTGGAAAGCCTGTATAGAGTACAGGTGGAGATGGGGTGGGATGGAGGGAGATTTGGGACATTGGTGGTGGGAATGTTGCACTGGTGAAGGGGGGTGTTCTTTACATCACTGAAACCTAATCACAATCATATTTGTAATCAAGAAGTTTAAATTATGAAAAAAAAACATAAATAAACAATGGTGATAACAATGTGTATAGTAAAACCAAATTAGTAGATGATATAAAAATCTAGCTTTGGGTTTGAGGTTGGACCTTAAAGACTGGAGGTCATTTATTCCATAAAGTAATCCTAAATTTTAATATCAAGTCCCACATGGTTTCCCAATCACCAACAGAAGAGGACTTTGAGCACTAACATATATGAAGCTCCTTTCATTATGAGTTGTTCTGGCCCACAGTTTGAAAAAATACGAGGCCATCTGAAATTAGGAGACCTAAAGAGGAAAACTTGATCAGCTAAGAAGAGAGATAGATTGGGGTCGTAGAGATAGCATGGAGGTAGGGCCTTTTGCCTTGCATGCAGAAGGACTGTGGTTCGAATCCGTATGATTCAAATCCCATATGGTCCCCCAAGCCTGCCAGGAGTGATTCCTGAGTGTAGAGCCAAGAGTAATCCCTGAGCACTGCTGCGTGTAATTCAGAAACAGAGAGAGAGAGAGAGAGAGAGAGAGAGAGAGAGAGAGAGAGAGAGAGACTAAGTGGATATATAACGAATGGATATGTGAAGCTAGAAAGAATCTAGGAAGAAACTGAGAGGATGAATCAGTAATACAGAAGTACAAAAGTTCGGGTTTAAGATGACTCCCAAATATTAACCCAAAACAGGCATATCCCCATTTTATTCTTTGATTTGAACCTCTTCCTTTGATATGTAAAAGCCCACCTGAATGACTCTGTCTTCCCCCTCCTGTGAATGGTATTAGTATAATAAAGAAAGAGGCAGTTCTGGCTTTTGGCTCAGGTGGAGAGACCACAAAATGCTATTTTGTCCATGAGTATTTCCTCACTGGCTTGATATATTAATCCTTTACCACAACCTTCCTTCCTTCTTCAGACCTGTCTTCTAAGGGGTTAAAAACACAGCTTGTAGGTTTTTATTTTACAGTAGGGCATTTGTCTTGCACACAACCCACTCAGGATCTATACTACACACCAGAGTGCTTTCAACACCAGCAATAATGTTTCTTAAAATAAGAGCCAGATATAAACCTTCAGCACCATTGGGTATGGCCCCCAAACAAAAACAAAAAAAATAAGTTAAAAATTTTATATATGGATCATAATAACAGAAATGAGACCATTTGAGACATAACCTAATAGTTAACTATCAATGTGCCAAGATGACATACTCAAAAAAAAGAAATGAAGCAGAACCCATAGTTTAAGTATGTACTCTGGTCGAGACCAGGAAGCTAGTAGGCTATTGCCTTACAAGTCCCCTAAAGTCTGTCAAGGTTCAATTTTCAACATCTTCTTATGGTCTCTTGGGCAATGGCAGGGGTGATTCCTCAGTGCAGAGCAGAAATGACCCCTGATTATTGCTCAAACAAGTATATGCACTGTTCTTTCTAGAATGTACTTTATATCAAACAAAATATTTAGTTTTTATTTTATAAAATCATTCCTATAATTTCAGGCATACTTTTTCAAGTACTAACAATTTATTGCAATGATAGTATGCACTTTTGAATTTATAGTTTTTACATATTCCGATAGCAATATGTTCTAGAGACCATGATAATTGTTATTATAAAGAAATAGAAAGGTTTAGAGTTGATCTCAGGAAATCTATATCTGGGGAGAATATTAATATAAATTTTCAATATTTTGAGTATTTTTGTTTTATATCATTACTGGACTTGAATAAATATTAAAGAAAGGACAATAATTATAGAAATAATCACTTATACTCTGTACTCGGATACTCCTGTATCTACTTGTCTTTGCTACATTGGACTGCCTGATAACCCTGATTGTTAAATACTTCCAAAACCACACACTTATCTTTCAAGTTCTATGGATGGTTTATTCTTTGCCTCCACCTTTAATCTACTTTACTGACTTCCCTCATAGATGAATAGACAGTTTCTCATTACCGTCAGTAACTCCCAGAAAAAAATTTGAATGCAACCATTTAGGTTTTTTTCTTTGAAGATCATGTTGATGCACTTTACATTAGAAGTGGGGAGGTAATGTTACAATTCACAAAGATTTACACTCATTAAATTTTGATGCATTGCCTGATCATTCTGATTTCTTTACAGAAGACAAGTCAAAATTATAATTAGACTTCAAAATCCAATCATCTGCCTTCACCATCTCCTTGGTGAAATTACCTTGTGTGATTCTTGTGCCATAACTCCTTACTATGGCATTTCAGATGTAAGGTGATTGTAAAGGCCAGAGAACTGATCCTCTGTTTCAGAGCAACAACTAGAAACTTTGAAATTTGCAAATGAGCCAGCATTGCAATTCACCAAGCCAAGCCGTCACCCTGATGAAAAATGATCTCCTTGTAAGTTTCCCCATCATCTCATATGAGGAACAATTATATGTGCTTACAATTTTAATCAATCTCTCTATTAAAAGCTCCTACCATTTCTTTTGAACTTCTGACGTTCCCTGCTTCCAGTGATGTGGCACTTCTTAGAGGGCATTTATTTTATGCTGTGAATTTGAATTTGTTTAAGCAACTAGATATCATTTTCACTTTGCCTTTTTGTCAGACATCTTTCAAAATATCTTAACACTGCTGCCCATCTCTTTTTATTCTAAGATGCAGGTGTTTATGGACTATGTCAGGAACACAGCATTTTTGAGATTGTGAGATTGATAAAACAGTGAATAACAGCTTTTTATTATGTATAAATATGTATTTCATGGATGAAAGCTATTCAACATTTAATTTTGATAGTTTTTTTAAGTTAATACAGGATACTCCAATTTTATTCATAGGAACGTTATAATTTTTATTTCTTATATATTATTTAAACTGAGGTCGAAGAACAAATGTTTATAAACAGGCCAACATCTTGAAGTCATAATCATCACTGGGAACAACTGCCCCAAGAAAGTTCATGAACCTGATCATTTTATTGAGGGTTTGTCAGAGGAAAATTGCTGTCCCTGCAACAGGGTTTGAACTGGAATGTAACTTTTAATTCTAAACATATCTAGATATTTATAGAGATTTTTATATGGACACACATAATTTTAATCATTTACAAAAGTATCTTTTCTATTTTGACAACAATGCTTGATAAAGATTATTAGTTTGAGAGATATTTGTTACCTAAATTCACCTTTAATTTTTAAATAAAAATCTGAAATGAGATGAACAAACCAGAAAATATCTTCTAAAGGCATACTTGTATTCTTGAAATTCAAGTAAAAGTAGTGTAGAAAAATAGCAACATGAAAAAGCAAAATTGGAAATTACTTCTCTTCTAGTCTTTTATTTTTGGTATTCAACATCTTCCTTCTTATGTTTCTTTTGCGTTTGCCTTCACGTCTTTTTTTTTTTTTTTTTTTTTTTTTGACAATTTCTTAAGAGTAGGTTCTTGTAATGAGAAAATCTGGAGTGACAGGAATTCTGTGTGTTTACAGTATACTATTGGAGAGATTATTTCATCTGGTAATATTTCAAATTTTCAATTTTAAATAAAAAAGTACTTGATCACTGACTAAATTTTAATTATCAACTCTCTAGATGTCAAGGTCTTAATAATATAACCATGACTTTTGAAAGCCAACTTCGTTGAGTTTAATTTTGAATAGGTCACAAAATATTTTTTTGGAGTTAATTTGAAAGAAAAGGTATTTTTAGGAATTCGTAGGTGAAGGAACTAGAGATCAAAAAGGACCTATATGCATCAGAAATAAAAAATAAATAGAGACTTTCATCACTTTCTCTTTTTTTCTGAGTGTGCCTACTGAGAGAACAAGTAATAGATCTACTGGTTTTAAAATCTAAATACTGTATTTGATTCTATGACAAAGTATTATGAAATAAAATTCTTTTTGTTTGATTTTGGTCATACAGTCTATGTCTCAGGGTATATACTACTTTCTATGCAGAGAAGTAGCCTTGGAGAGAGCTGAAGCATTTATATATGGGGCTGGAATTCAAATGGGATCACAGCCATTGGGGCCACCTATAAGTCTTTACATGTGGAGCTAAGTACTTTCATTTCTGTAATATCTCTTTTTCAATAAGAATGGTATTTTTGAAAGATGTTAATTCTGTTTATCTTTGAAACATTTAACTATTGAGTCATAGATGTTCAATTCTGAATTAAGTTTCACAAAATATTGTATGAAAATTAACATGCAAGAACCAGAGTCCTGTGGCTGACAGTCTTGCATGTGCCAACCTTGGTTCAATTCTTAACATTCCTTATGGCAGCAGGAACCCTGCCAGAAGTGATCTCTCAGAGCAGAGCTAGAAGTAAACCCTGAGATAATTTGGTATAGCTCAAAAAAATTGAAAAAAAAAAAGAATATTCAAAAATCATGCTTTAAAAATGAATTATAAACGTAGTAATTTGCTAAGAAAAAATGTATTGCTTGATATCATTTTATGATTTTCTTTTAATGTTTCTAGCATTATATATTTCCTATTGAATATATAAATTCTATATAGTCAATGCTTTATTAGTTGAATATAAGGTGCACATGAGCTTTCATTATGCTACTGTTTATAGGTTACTTAGATATAGCTTAATACATATAGTAATGGTGAAAAATTTCCCTTTACCTGCAAGATGATTTTAATGAGATAACTTGAATGAACACTTTAAATGTTTAATAAGTTTTATTATGTTTTTATTTAATTTTAATTTATTTAAAATAAATTATGTATATTTATTTTAATAATTTTAATAAAGTTATTTGCTTTTTTATTTGTGGGGTTATAACCTAGATTTACTAGTAAAACTTAGTTTACTCCTGATTCTGTGCTCAATAATCACGCCTGACAGTGTTTAGGGGACCATATGGAGTGCCAGGGACAAACTAATGTGAGTTTTCATACTTGCCATCTCCTCTCTGGCCCATATGTTTGTAATCTAAAAACTTTTATTAACAGTATAGAAAATCAACATAATTTCCAATCTGTACACTGTACACCACTGAAATACATAGGAATACATCATTTGTTAAGGGTTATGATAAGATAATTCAGGGTTTTTCTTGGACAAATTTATTTGGGAACTATAAATATAAGAACTACTGCTTTATTTAAATGTTATTAGTTCTTTTATTTAAAAGTAGTATATATTCAGATATTTTCTTTTCTTCTTTTTGTAATAGTCTTGGAAGCTTGATCATTTAAATTCAATTAAACTTGGCATAATTCCATTCTTTGAAAACAGGCATGGTTTCTAGTAATGTTCAAAATTCATCATATGTAAGCACAAGACACTAAAATTGGCAAAATTATTTTAAAACAAAATGTGCTGTTACTCTAAATTAGCAAATCTGCCTCGTTTCTATGGCTAATAATAACATAGCTTTTAAAGCAAGTCAGAAGAATGAATTTCAAAGTGATGATGATGGGAATACAGTGGAATTAGTAAATACGATGAACTTTAAAGAAGACAACACATATTTTATGCAATAATTTTAATATGTTTGCTTAAATCTTCACTGTACAATAGATAAATATTCTATACTAAATTAAAAATAACAAACAAAACAATCTAGCTTTTTTTAGTGAAGCAATATATTTATTATTAAATGAAAACAGAAAAATATGAGTGTGGGAGGAAGAAGGGACTATGTGTACCAGAGAGCTTGAAAGAGCATATAGAAACACAGAAAGAAAAGTGTTCAAGGAAAAACATGAGCTTTAAAACAAGCCAAAACTTAGTTCCTACAAAAGAGAATATCCAGGGATTGGTGAGATAGTAGATGAGGCATGATCATTATCTTGCATGCAGGTGACTCTGGTTCATTTTTCATCACCATATAAGGTCTTATGAGCACCATCAATCATATTTGAGCCCAGAGCTAGGACTAGTTTTGAAGCACTAATGATGGTGGCAGAAAAGATACATATAAAAAAGAATGAATGCATGAAGATATTTTATAACTATACTTGCATATAAGATTATAAAATGACTACCTTCACCTCTTAAATCTACCTCACTTTATAATAAATTGCTTAGTTCAGACAATTCTTTGCTATGATATGATATCTTTTTTTTCTTATTCTCCAAAGGCAAATCACAATGTATATTCAAGTATGTTTTTTAGAGAATGTCCATGAGGCCTGTCTGGACTTTTCTTTGAATTTTGCATATACAAACAGAATAAATTTATGAACAATAAAACTGGGATTATTTAAGTTATGGAGCAGTCCAGTCTCCACTACTTGAGTTTAAGAGACCTAAACATTTAGCAATTAATGTAAATAATATTTAAATGAATTGAGGTAACATAAAAGCTGCATGGTGCATAAAATATAAAAATGTACAATAATAATTGTTTGTCTTGCCATCCAATATTGTCATTTTTAGTTTTTAGTTTTTGGACCATACCAGGTGACTCTCAGGAGTGACTCCTGGCTATGTGCTCAGAAATCACTCCTGGCTTAGGAGGCCATATGGGATTCTGGGTGATCCTTCCTAGGTCAGCCGCATGTAAGTCATATGCCCTACTGCTGTGCCACCACTCCAGCTCAAAGTATAATAATTTTAAGAAGCAGGATTTATAATTAATAATCAGCTTTAAGTTCATGGTAGATACACATTTCTACTGAGTGAATTTATGAGGGTGCTTATGACAATGATGTTAAAATAGAGTAGTTAATTTAGATTGTCATAAATGCATTTTATTATATATGCTTGTTAGCTCTTTTCATGTACTAAAGTTGGGAGACTTTTGTTAAATGCTTACAAAGAAGAACAAATTTCTTAGAGACCTTTTCTTTTCCCACCTGCTTTTTCTTTGCTTTATGGCACCGGGGATTATTACAGACTCGCCATCTTGGATGCTTCAAGCTAATGTGAGTGTATTAACTATTATCTTACAATTATTATGTCAGACAATATTTTGGTAGAAATTAACCTGAGTGTTTGGACATAACTTAACACTTCATTTTTTTTCTGTGTGTGCTCCCAATCAGTACTCAAAGGCCCTATATTACTCCTGCAGCAACTGGGTGAGATGGTTCAATAGTTGGGCTCAGTTATGCAGTATGACTTTGTAATGATGAGAGGCCACTTTTAGTGGTGCTGTGGTTCAATAGTGTTTGTGATTCAACCATGCTGTCTTTGCACATGTAAGGTACAAATATACACATCTTTATTCCTGAGCGCTATCTCTAGATTTTATTAGCAATTGTAGACAGGTTTATTGTTGAAAATAATTCAAAAGACAAAAGCAAAGATATTACATATTAAGATATATACACTCTGGTGTAGATGTGCCATTCTAAATAGAAAATGCTGCTTGTTTTCAATATTTAAATAATGTACCTGTTTATTCAGCATATGACCTGATTCAAGTTATTTATAATTCAAGTATTTGTGTCTACTGTGTATCTTGTTTGGCTGTTTAGTCTAAAATGGCTCTCCTTGTTATTTCTTGTATACTGCATACAACCTAGATTAGCATAATCACTGTGATTAACATTAATTGAGAGCAGAAATGAAAAATGGTTGCTGAAAACAGTTTGGTTAATATATACAATGATAAAATTTTGTACTACATGAATACACAAATCATAACATTTGATTTGTCTCCTAAATATCTGATGCCTTAGGGATGAGAACAGAATTTTGAAAATAATTTGCTTGCCCGCGCTAGCCTAGAAAGAACCGCTGTTCGATTCTCTGCATCCCACATAGTGCCCAAAGCCAGGAGCGATTTCTGAATGCATAGCCAGTAGTAACCCATGAGTGTTACCAGGTGTGGCCCAAAAACAAACCACCCCCCCAAAAGAAAAGAAAAGAAAGAAAGAAAACACCAAATATGTGATATCTATAGAAAAATATACCATAGTATATAAAATATAATATATTTTTGAGAAGGTACTATAAAAATAGATATTGGAAGTACAGAGAATATATTTAAGCTAAACCTAGAATCATGTCTTGTTTAAACTTTTACCTTTGTAATTGAAAGTTATTGAATAAAAGATCTGAGAGATTGCATAGCTGTTTGCCTTGCATATAACCAATCCAGGACGGGCCCAATTTGATTTCCCGCATCCCATATGGTACCTCATGCCTGGCAGGAGTGATTTCTGAGTGCCCAACCAGGAGTAACCCCTGAGTGCTGCTGGGTGTGACCCAAAAAATAAACAAACAAAAAGACAATAAGAAAGTTACTGAATCCAGGAAAACATTTTCTTACTTGTAAAATGGGGAAAATAATACAGTGAAAGACTCAAATGAAGATCTGAAATAAAGCTCTGATGTATTTTTACATAATGATATCAAAAAAATTCCCTAAATATTACCCATAATGTATTATTTTGACTTCTTTGTATCACTGTTAAGATTATATTATTTATAAATTTTACTGTTTTCTCTGTCACTATCATATCATATTTTAAATTACTCTCCTTCTAATGTCTGTAGTTTTTCCTCTTTCTGGTATCTGCAGAGAGATTCTGAAATGTTTACCAGGCCTCTCTTTTTGTTTCTATGTATTTATTATTCCATTTCAGTAGATAATTGCTGCAGTAAGTGCCAATTTTATTTTATAAGCATTAAATTGTAGTGGTTGTTAAATTTAAAAAAATCCTCACATTATATATATTTAAAATATTTAAGTTGGGTAAGAATGATTCAGAATCACAAAGGATATCCTCTTTTAAAAACAAATTTGATATGGATACCCAATGAATATTTATCAAGACTCACATATATAAATTAGTCATAGACATCTGCACTCTTATGTTCGTTGTAGCACTATTCACTAATGCCAAGATTTGGAAGCAACCCAGTGCCCAAGAGCAAATGACTGGATAAAGAATGTAGTGTTCAATTATATTCACAATGAAATGGTCCTATGTTATAAGAAAAATGAAAACAAACAAGTTTTTGCTTTGTGGATAGAATGAAAGATTGTCATGGACATTGATTAGTCAGGAGCTGAGCGCCAGATATAGAATGATTTCTCTTATGCGTGGATTATAAAGAAAGATGATGAGGGCATAATATATAGTCCAAATTAATATAACCTGAGAACTGCATACAGATCTAAATCTACCAACGGGGAGCTTTTGGGAATGGCTGGGTGTCTGAAACAAGTTGGAGAGAAGTTGACATTCTCCTGGAGTGTGCAATGTTGAAATGCTGTGTTCATGAAATTCTGTATTTTGCAGCATTGTGTATAGTAGTGCTTTAAATAAAATAATAAATTATAAAAAATTGGGATCTGAGATATACTAGAATAAGGCACTTGCTTAGCAACTGGAAGATCAGGGTTCAATCTTTAGCATCACATATGGCGACCTTAACACTGCTGAGAGTGATTCCTGAGTGCAGAGCAAGGAGTTACACACAAGCATCTCCTGTTGCTGATATGCTTAGACAAAGATCAGTGTATATGGCATCTATTATTTTATATTATATCAAAGATAAATATAGAAAACAAAAATAATTTTCGTTTGATTTTCCTGATACCTATTTGTTCTTTAGAGATTAAGAAAGTCTTAGACTTTATAGCTTACAGTATACTAAAAATCTTGGTATTGTAACTGAAGGAGAAATAATTCTAGTTATTTTCATATATTAGAAATAATTTGGCTAGGTCTATAAACATTTTCAATCTTTGTTTTTTAAAACTGTCATGAAAAACACATCATATTTTAAGAGTAAAAAATAATAATTAACTATTTAAATATGTATCAGGTTCTTAGTCAGGGTCAGCACCGGGTCGAAGTTATGGTGTCATTACAGGTCATTTACATGTGTATTAAGAAAATATAATAAAAACATTTTCATAAAAAATAAAGAATATATATTTCTTTCCTTACATGAAATATTTAATTTGGAGGTGAATAGTTGATTGTGATTTAACTGTTCATTGTGCTATATAAAGACAATTTTTTTCCCATCTTGGTATTCTATGAGCATCCGAATTTGCCCTTTTTAAAATCAAATTATTTCCCCAGTCTATTTTAATTCATCCACAGTTCTATGCATACATTAGTTATACAAACTATGTCAATAAGAAAAATGATGATATTTTGTTTGTGAAATTGCTTTTGCATACATACTCCAAGAAGAAAAAATTTCTCCTTTGCCTTTTTTATGACAAGACTGAGACAAAATGGATTACTATATAAACAAGAAGATAGAGGCTCATTTACAATCAAAAGATTTTTTTGAGGCCTTAGGAAAATTTAGGCTTTGATAGCAGAACAGTAGCATCTGACCACCTACTATACTTAGCTCATAAACCTAATACCTCCACAAACATCACAATATTACTCTCAGGAGAAACCAATCATGCTCTCAAAAACCTGTAATTTTTCTTGATACTTTCTTACTAATTTTTTCTATTCTTTCATTTTTTTGTAAAAGTGTTTGATCCATTTTAAAAAATATAGAGCACTAATATTCACAATAAATAATTCTTTGCTCAAAACTTGTCTTGAAACCTAATTTTGAATAGAGATCATGTTGCTGGTAAACCATTTTCATGTTTGGTAAACATATGTTTGGTTTACTTTTTCATGTTTGCTTCTTTCTAGGTCACAGTGAGAAGTATTCAGCAAATATACCTGACTCTATACTCGGGAATTTTTCCTGGCCAAGCTCGAGGAACTATGTGACATGCTATGAGTTGTGTAAGGCAAGCTCTATACCCACTATGTCTCCTTTTCTTTAATTGCTGTAACTCTTTACATCTCATAAATATGCAAGATTAACAGCAAAGGAAAAATATGTGTGAAAATAAGATAGGAAATAAATACATAAAGTTAATGTGAAACTTTCAGATCTATTTCTTCTGGTATAAGAAAGTCTCAAAAGGCCAATAGACCACCCAGTCCCCACTTGAAATCCACCAACTATATTTAAAACAAGGGTTGAAGAAAACATTACTGATAGTGCCCTGCAAGGAAAGGGCTGCTTCAGTGGTGCTCAGGCCTATAATACACCTGTTGCTGATAAGGGGAACATATGGTGAGGATATTCCAACTTATTTCAGAAGCTTACTACTCATGTACCCTAACTGCTGTATTATCTTTAGGCCCCTCAAATGTATTCTGAAAATTTGAAAATAATGGGACCAGGAAGATAACACAGTGCTAATGAGTTTGCCTTGCTTGTGGCTTATCAAGATTCAATCTCTATATTCACGTGACCCTCTCTCTCCCTGGGAGTGATCATTGAGTACAGAGCCAGAAGTAAACCCTCAAAACAACTGACTAGGTCCAAAAGCAAAACAAACAAATAAAAATAATCAAATAAAAGGTTGTAATGTTGTTAGCTAAAGTTCTTCATGCTAACCAAGAAAAGACAAGTAAGCTTTCAAAATTACCTAGAATATCCATAAGGCAAAATAGTGCCCTAACTATTCTAAAACAGTGAAAAATACGTTTGCAAGGGTTTTAATGGAGAAAAAAAATGAAAACCAGCATATAATGTACAAAGCAGTGAATCATTGTTTCACAAAAATGTTTACCACAGACACATTGCCACATTTCTTCTTTTCAGCATTGTTATTGCTTCTTCAATTTGAACAATAGTCAAACATGTAAGTATCATTCAATGAACAAAAATCTTTGTTAAAGGCCATAGACCTGGCAAATCTTCAAACAGGAAGAACAGAGCAAGATGCATTAAATCTATCTTCTCTCTCTTTCCTTTGCAGGTCAGGTCCACTGAAGAGAGTAATAGACATAGGAAGTATACAGCAAAATATATAGTTTAGATCTATGTTATACTTCAAAATTCTCAAAGATCTTGATAAATCAATGTTTTTATTAGCTTTGTCTGACAGATTTGCAACATCTCCAAAACAATGCTTGAAAATCATTTATTATAAAACTGATAACTGGAATATTCAAGTTTGTTCTCAGAATTTGTTGGTAATATCTTAGTCATGCAATACCCTGTTTAACAATAGTGTGCCAAAAGGTTAACTTTGATTCAGAGAAGTGGCCTTTGTATCTATAAGTAATTAATTATTTAAGGAGATAATTAATTTCCAACCATTAATTTTCATCTCAGGTTAAGTGGTTTGTCTGTTTGACTTCATTTCAAATTACCAGGACTTGAACTTAGACATCTCTTGGCAAAAGACAAAAATGTCAATGGTCCAGGATTCTCTATGTATTAATTCTTATGAAGGTGACCATAATGTTTGCATAAAGAACATCTTATCAGTAAAACCTGTGAACCTTCCATAATATGCATACAGATATAAATCAGTACATTGTGTAATATTCAAGAGGTATGCTATTTATTGTTTTCTGAAATAGCATTTTCATATGTGTTAGTAGTTTAAAATTGATTTATAAATGTGTTTCACTTGTAAAGAACATTCTGTTGGTAAATATCACTTGCTTATTTAAAAATAAAAATTAGACTCTTCTAAAATTGTCATTGTCAGTATATCTATTATTTGTTGCCAAATGTACCTAGAAAATCCGAGGAAGTTTTTAAGCAATGAGGGCAAAATATTACAATTTTGTTAGATTAGCAAGAGAGAAACATAAATACAGGCAGGTATATTAATTTTAAAAGGTCACTAAAAATGCAGGTGCAAAAATGCAGGTGCAACTAATTAACCTCTCAAGAAAGCAATTGGTTGATTGCAGGTTCAATTAGAGAAACAAAAAATAAATGAAGGGATGGTAGAGTCTCATTGAAAATTTAATCACAAATTGTATGAGTTTTCAAACTACACTGCAATCAAGTTTAAAAGTATCAACAATTAAACTTGCCAACACTTAACTGTCATAACATTTTGTGGCTTTGATAAAAAGTTGGTGTTAAGAAAAAAATCATAGGTTTCATTTATTCTGTCAAGCAGGGTTTTGATTTTTAAAGAACAATGTTTCTTTACAAATGATTATAACAAAAGTTAAGAAAAGAATAAAATAAGTACTTACAACAGCTTGGAAAAAAATAAAGTAAGTACTTACAACATCTTGGAAAAAATTGAAAACCTATAGGAAAAATTCATTTATTACCTCTACTCATAGTCTTCAGTTAATTCTTTTTTGTCTTTTTGTTTTGGGATCAAATCAAGTGATGCTTTGGTATTATTTCTGGTTCCACACTAGGAAATTATTCCTGAATGTTCTCAAGGAACCATAATAGAATTATGGGGACTGAACCTACTTGGCTGCATACAAAGCAACTGTCTTATCAGCTCATCTATAACAAGTATTCTTAGGTTCCATACTTAATTGTGTGTGTGAGGTTTATATGTTTGGGGGCCATGTACATCTGTAATCAAAATTTATTATCTGCCCTTTGCTCATGGATTACTCCTGGTGGTGCTTTAAGTCCATATATTGTTACAGGGATCAAACTCTGATGGGCCACATACAAGACAAAGGTTTTACTTGCTGTATTCTCTCAAGACCAATTATTTCATTTAAAATGGAAATGATCAATTTCCAGAAAGAACTTTGTGTTGCGAAATAGCATCCATCCTCTTTTCTTTCAACTATTTAATTTAAAAAATGAATATTAAAAATACTTTGATACTATAAATAGTAGTACTGTAAGTAGTATAGTAGTCAATTGCCTTACATATGGCAGACCAGAGTTCAATTCCAAGTACGTCATATGGTCTACCAAGCACATCCAAAAGTGGACTTTGCCTTCAGATTTAATAGTAACCCCTGAGAATTACTGGGTCTGGCCTCAAAATCTGACAAAATATAATTTAGACAAAACCTACCAAAAAACACTAAAACAGGGCAAAAACTGAACTGAGGAAGTCAACTAAAACAATTGAGTGACATAAGGGCTAAGTGATGGCAGATTTTATTAAAAAAAAAAAAAAAAGAAAACTCACTTCCTAAAGGTATGTAGATTGTCAATGATAGAAAAGAGTACTGTCCTTTGCAGAAGACAATAGGGTGGAAGTTGGGATGAAGAACTCATAGAAATAGCTTTGTTTGCACAAAATAGGAAAAGAAGGAGCATAGTTACAAATATTTGTCAGTCTATCTACCTATCATCTATGTAAACTATCTATTTATCTATCCTCTATCTCTCTCTAATTTATTTATCTATATCTATCTACCTATCTTAAATAAAGGAAAATAAGAACAAAGAACTCAGTCAAATTTAAGAGATAGTGAGAACTGAGGAGGAAACAAACATGCTCTACATTGCATGAAGATGTAAAGGGCACAGATGATCCTGTTACATCGTGCTTTGTTTCAATAATATCCCTAAGATTTGTCCAGTATATTTTAATTCTCATTCTGAGAATTGTCTTTCCAGGCCAGTTTCCAAGATCAACTACACTTTGCCACACAAAAATATAGTTGGATTTTCAGTGTCTATTCCTTTTGTTTTCCTCACAATAATTTTCATATTAAAGACCAAAGATCATATCTATTACAAGTAAGAAATATTAAAGTAAAACATGTTACATTAAGTGTACATTATACAATGAATACAGAATAAAATTTTATGAAAAAGAAATAAAACTTCTAACAAAAAATGATGACACAACTATCAGCAAATAGAGAAAAACATTCAAACACAAGAGTATATTATTCTACTTTTTATATTAAAAACACAAAAGGGTTTCATCAGATTCTGCTCAACAAGAAGATAACTTTTATTAACTTGATATATGAGTAATTATAACATGAAGTTAAACAAATATAATATCGATAAAAATATGACTTTAAAATAAATTATGGCCTATACATTCCCTAGTAAAAATAAGCTGAGGCACATTGAATAGATTTGAGAAATGGAGAATCTGGTGTGGATAGAAAGAAAATGATGTGTGAAATAATGACAGAAAAATCAGATGGAGGCCTTAGTGTGGTGTAGATCCAGTTTCTCTAGTGACAGCAAAAATCAATTTCTATAGATTAAAAACACATTCAAAAAGTGTTAAACCAAGAATAGAATGCTACACAAGTATAAAAACGAATGAGATATTCTCTATGTACTAATATAGAGGGGCTCTAAGTTCTATTACATGAAAATGTACAGTAATAGCATAAATGTAATTCTTACGTTTTGCCTACAAATATACAATCTTATACTAGTATTTTCCATCATAATTACAAACAAAGTCATAATCATGTCTATTATACCCTTAAGGAAGAAATCAAGTTTGAGTGTGATATAAGCCAGAGTTGGCAAAAAAAAAACTTTTTTCTTTCATTCTTTCTTTTTCTATTTCTTTCTTTCTTTCTTTCATTTTTTCTTTTTCTTTCTTTCAATTCTTTTTATCTGTCTTCTTTCTCTCTTTTTTCTTTATTTTTCTTTCCTTTCTTGTTTTCTTCTTTCTCTTCTCTTTTTTTTCCTTCTTTTCTTTTCTATATTTCTGTCACTTTTTTCTCTTTTTTTCTTTCTTTCCTTTCTTTTATTCTTTCTCTTCTTCCTCTTTTTTCCTTCTTTCCTTTTCTTTTTTCTTTTTCTCTTTTTTCATTTCTTTCTCTTCTCTACTTCCCTCTTTCTTCCTTCCTTCACTTCCTTCCCTTCCTCCTTTCTTTATATCTTTTTTCTTTTTTTATTAATCTAATGGGATCATATCAGCAGTTCTGAAGATGTTGGAGGGAGAAGGAATATTCTCAAAAGTTGTTTATCCCATTATGTAGACTCAACATTATTTACTCAGGCTCAGCAATTCCAGGTGCTACCAAAAACTATGTTGGTCAGTGCTTGGAATGTTATGTGTTTCTGAAGAGTAAATTCAGTACTTAACATGTTAGGCATATTCTCAACTGCTTTAGATACCTTCTTTGTCCTATGTGTTTTATCTTTTCAATTCATGACTTTTTTTTAATGATTTACCTATTTCAAAAGGAAAACAAGTGTTTTCATAAGATAAACTTTTCATTGTATTCAACGAAAAATTTATAGCTTTTCTATTGGTTAAGTATTCCTGTAAAGTTTGGGAATATAGTTTGCATATGGAACTATGGAACTGTCTGCAACTATTTATTGTCAAAGTAATAGTCCTATGCATGCCGCTTTTGTACCATTTCATCATCTTTTCTTTCCTCCTTTTCTAAACACCACCAGTTTTTTCATAGTAAAATTTTTATTTTTATGTGTGAAATTAAAAATAATGAGCATTATTATAGATAAATTTCTTCAAGATCTAACAATGTCATTTAATACTGAGAACTATTCACCAGTTGTCCTTGATATTTTCATTAATAAATCAATATGAAGAACTTCCTTAAATATTGACATAATTTTATTATTTTTAATAAAGTTTAGATAATAGAGGCTGGAGAGATAGCACAGTGGTAGGGCATTTGCCTTAGATGCAGAAGGACAGTGGATCAAATCCCAGGATCCCATATGGTTCCCCGAGCCTGCCAGGAGTGATTTCTGAGCATAGAGCAGGAGTGTGACAGGCCGTGACCAAAAACAAACAAACTAACAAACAAATAAAAGTTAAATAATACTTTTATTTGGATTATTTGACTATCATTTCATTGTTTTGCTTTAGATTATGTTCGAAGGAATTCCATAGTGCATTGCAAAAATATGTGGGCATGAGAATTGTCAAAATATTTCAGTTTTTCTTAGCATCTAAAAGAGTACAAAGGAAGAAACAACCATGCATTTGATGAGAGTAAGTCTATGTGGGTTTAAATATATAAGGGTCCCAAATGCTTTAGGCAAAA